>NC_079195.1:49336037-49581037 GCF_029499605.1 Hyla sarda
AACAGCTCAGGCAAGATGGCCGCCCACATAGTGTACAGGAAAAGAAAAAAAGGATAGGGGATAAGATGTCTGATCGCGGGGGTCCACCGTCTTCTCTCAGGAGCAGGAGATCGCTTTGGATAGGGGATAAGATGTCTAAAGCCGGAATACCCCTTTAACTTTAATGGGGCTCTTAACGGAATTCTTCAAAATTTAAAGACATGTCTTATAATTTAGTGAAATCCGAAATGCGGAAATTCCGCTGTGTGAACTTCTGCACTGAAATTTGCAGAGTTTTGCAGGCCGCTATTTTTGGGAGGAATTACGCTTGGAAATACCGCCTTGTGAACTTATTTCCAAAGCAAAAAAATTGAAGCCCCATTAAGGTCAATGTAATCGGTTGTGGAAAATCTGCAGCAGTTGTGACCTACCAGTATGATCGTAGCTTTAGGGCTTGTTTACTTGAGCGGATTTCCTTATAATTTTGCAGCGTGTTTACCGCTGCCAGTTTGAAAGGGGGCGGGCACTCCACCGACTGTCGGTGGAAACTTTTCAGCAGCGGAAATCCCGCCGCACACCCCCTTGATGTCAATAGTGTTTGCGGCATAAATCCGCTGCTGAAACTCTACTGCGGACAGGCTGCGGAGACCCCATCTCCTTTCGAACTCGCAGCACCTTTCCTGTTTGAAAGGAAATCCACTTGCGTGAACGAGCCCTTAAAAGGAGAACTCCAGCCAATATTAACTTATCCCCTATCCACAGGTTAAGGGGATAAGTAGCTGATCGTGGGGTCTGACCACTGAGATCCCCATGATCTCCGGACCCCCAGGACTCTAAGTGAGGAGTGCGTGTGGTAGACATTCATTTTGCTGAAGAGACCCAACTACAGCACCCGGGCATCATCAGAGCTCCCGTACCAATACCGGTAGATGACACTCACTCCTCACTGAGAGTCGCGGTTCCGTTCCAGAGATCGCAGGGGGTCCCAGCGGTCAGACCCCTGCACTCAGCTGCTTAGCCCCTATCCTGTGGATAGGGGTAAGTTCATTTTGGCTGGAGTTCTCCTTTAATCCTAATAGGGCATTGTACTAAATTGAGTGATTATAGAGTCCCACTCCTCTCCACCAGATTCTTACTCGCTCCACAAGGTACCATGTGACTAGCGCCGGTGCCGTACCCTTCCTACAGAGTCCGTTTACTGTACCAAAATGTATAATTGCAGCATGGTTATATCTCTATTTTCTCTTCCAGGTGCCACTTATTGTACCGTGCCACCGGGTGATCTGCAGCGACGGAAAACTTGGCAACTACAGCGGTGGCAAAAGAAACAATGTGAAACTCTGGCTTCTGGCACACGAGAAGCATGTGAACGAAATGTGAAACGTGTTCTTTAGTGCCTTCACCCAGAGCTGTACGGCAGCCAAAGCATATAACCCCGGCACAACGCTCTGTAAGCTTTCACGCCGCGCAAGTAGGAATTCAGGAAAAAAAAAAATTGTAAATATTTGAGTGGCATATAAATATAATACAGCATCCGATGCGAAATGTGTGGTGGCACTACTATATTAAAAAGGCTGGATGTGTCCTGGGGGACGCAGCTTGTGTGCTTTGTCTTGTTTTAACATTTTACAGCAGAATGAGTACAGCAGACCCGAGCCTGTTGGTCTTGTATTCTGTTTTCATCTCCACTTCTGTTTTGTTCTATTTTTAATGCCCATTAAAGCAAGGGAAATAAAAAAAAAGAGATGGGAGTGGTGTGGCAAATGCGAGGTTGAACTGCCCCGGTATAGGAAGGAAGCATCTGGCTCATAGAGGGGACAGCAGGCAGCGTCCTAGCCTTGCGTGCTACACATAACCCACACACACATACACCTCCCTATTCCTGCCCAGCCTTGTATTCATCCAGACGCAGATCTTGTCCCTCTGCCAACATCGGTGCCCAAGCATTCCCACCTAATCCTTTGATATATGTCGCTGCTGCCACACATACACAAAAATAGTATTTTTTCTTAGCATTTTTGCTTTGCTTTTTTTTTATAGGAAATGTCTATTGTAGTTTTGTTTATGTATCTTTCTTTTCTATCGTTTAGATCCTTGAGTAGATGTTGAAAGGATTTTGATGATTTTTTATTTTTTTTTCCTGACTTCCTTCATCATTTTGTTCTGTGTTTTCATGCCAGTAAAAATATATTCCAACCCAGAACTTGTTATCTGAATCCTAATAATAAAAAAAAGTTGTCTAAACACTGTGTCACTGCACTCTAACTAAACACTGCACTCTAATTTGTCAAGCAGAACAGAGGGATGTTAGGTGGTTTGTGTTGTCTCCTTTTTTTTATATTGATATATATTTTTTTTATTACATACCCACACATATACATTACAAATTATATATATATATATATATATATATATATATACACACATACATTAAATAAATATATACATGACCGTAGAAAAAAGGGAAAGGGAGGGTGGGGATGCCTTGCACGCTGCCAACAGCACCAGGTGGGTATATAAAGACCAGACTCCTCCCACAAATCAGGTTAATTTTATGAAGTTAACCTTTACTTGTGGTCAAGTCACATGTACCGTGAGTGGAGTGTACCACATGGGTGAATAATTCGGCCTGAGGTGTGCCTAGCCGGCCATGAAGGGTATCCTAAAGAAGGGGCAAAACACATCAGTTAGGTAATGCATGAATTAGTGGTTAAGCATCACCTACGTCATATGAACCTGTGGTGTCCCGGTACCGTATTGCACACCGTACCTTGTGTAGTGGTCCCCAAAGTCAGAGTTCCTACGTTCAGGTAGGGTCCCCCAGGTGGGACAGCCCCTAGTCGCCTCCTTCTATTCTAATTCTATAATGTTTATAAGTGTATATTTAATAATGTAAATATCTAGTATAAGGTATATTAGTGTACTTACCTTGTTAGCGTCGCAGGACCTTCGGTCATGTGACCATGTTAATTCCTCTATGGTATGTTGGAGGACCTTTGGAGGTCCTTGGGTCACATGTTACCCATAATTCTGTGTTAAGATGATTGACAGAAGTAATGGACCAATCAACTCTAGTCCAGCCCCTGCCCATATAAGGGAGCTGTAGCCAATTATCGCTCTCTTGGGTTGCTGCTCTCGTGGATGCCTGACTAGCAGGATGGATCTGCGCAACTTTCACTGACAAGCTAGGCCAGAAGTCTGCCGGCCTGAGCACAAAACTAAACCGTGAGTTCTAAACTAATCCCCACTAAAGCTAGCGTGACTACTGGACCGCAACTAGAACCCCTAAATCCAGTGGAACAGCGCATATCAGTCTATGGACTCTAAATTGCTTAAGGTCCCAACCACTCTCAATCTCTAAGAGACTTTGCCTGTATAGAGACTGTTCTGGTTATAAAGCTTGCATAAAATCTTCAGTAAATTTTTTATTTTTACATTCACGCCGTTCACCGTACGGGATCAATAACATTATATTTTAATAGTTCGGACATTCATGCACACGGTGATACTAAATATGTGTATTCATTTTTTTTTTTTTTTTTTTTTTTTTTACACTTTATGGGGGTAAAATGGGAAAAAAGGACATTTTATATTTTTATTGGGGGAGGGAATTTTTCAAAATGTTTTTACTTTTACTTTTTTTACTTTCATTTTTACACTTTAATAGTCCCCATAGAGGACTATCTATAGCAATTGTTTGATTGCTAATACTGTTCAGTGCTATGCATAGGGCACAGCACTGATCAGTATTATGGGGGATCTTCTACTCTGGTCTGCTCGATCTCAGACCAGAGCAGAAGACCCCGGGAGACGGCCACAGCGCTGCGGGCGATCCGATCATCCATTTAAAGTACCGCACTGCCGCA
Source organism: Hyla sarda (assembly GCF_029499605.1). Taxonomy (NCBI): domain Eukaryota; kingdom Metazoa; phylum Chordata; class Amphibia; order Anura; family Hylidae; genus Hyla; species Hyla sarda. Next base: position 49,339,883 of record NC_079195.1, read on the forward strand.
CATGCCGTGATCTATATTGATCACAGCATCTGAGGGGTTAATGGCAGACATCCGTGCGATCGCAGATGTCCACCATTACCGGCGGGTCCCTGGCTGCTGATAGCAGCCGGGACTTGCAGCACATGACGCGAGCACCGATCCGGTGCTCGCAGTCATGGCGGCGCGTAAATGTACGTCATGGTGGGTTAGGTACCACGGCACCATGACGTACATTTACGTCCATTGTCGTTAAGGGGTTAATGTATTATTGTTCTAGGATTGTATCTAACCCTGTTTTGAAGCTTTCAACTGTTCCTGAGGTAGACTGTTCCATAAATTCAGTTCTTACGGTAAAGAAGGCGTGCCGCCCCTTGAGACTAAACCTTTTCTTCTTCAAACGGAGGTAGTGCCCCCTTGTCCTTTGAGGAGATTTAAAGAGGTACTCCCGTGGAAATATTTTTATTTTTTTTTAAATCAACTGGTGCCAGAAAGTTAAACAGATTTGTAAATCACTTTTTTTTTTTTTTTTTAATCTTAATCCTTCCAGTACTTTTTAGGGGCTGTATACTAAAGAGAAATCCAAAAAAGAAATGCATTTCCTGTGATGTCCTGACCACAGTGCTCTCTGCTGACCTCTGCTGTCCATTTTAGGAACTGTCCAGAGCAGCATATGTTTGCTATGGGGATTTTCTCCTGTTCTGGACAGTTCCTAAAATGGACAGCAGAGGTCAGCAGAGAGCACTGTGGTTATGACATCAGTGGAAATGCATTTTTTTTTTTAGATTTCTCTTTAGTATACAGCCCCTAAAAAGTACTGGAAGGATTAAGATTTTTTAATAGAAGTGAGTTACAAATCTGTTTAACTTTTTGGCACCAGTTGATTTAAAAAAAAAAAAAAGTTTCCACGGGAGTACCCCTTTAACCTGGAACAGTTTTTCCCCATATTTTTTGTATGAGCCATTTATATACTTATATGAGCCTATATTCTATACATGAACCTTTATGTAACGTTGGTAATGATAACCATGTAAGGAAGAAGGGCCCTTACTTATGTCAATGTTTCCCAACCGGGGGCCTCCAGCTGTTGCAACAGCTGGAGGCATCCTGGTTGGGAAACACTGCAATGGAGGCATTATACGCATATAATACACACAATTTTTTTTTACTTCTGCATGAATACACGAGAAGGATGTGAATATGGCCTTAACACAAGACCACAGGTCCATGCTGATGTATACTATAGCAGTAAAATAACAATATAATGTATAATACAAACAATATAATGTAAAGCTCCATTCCTATCGTCTCTCCTCCTCTGCCGGAATCGTAAATGATAGTTCCTTCTCCATAGGAAATAACTGTTCCGACCGTCTCTCCTCAATAGAGGGCACCCTAGATTAGAAGAATTACTCTTTATTTTCTTTAGTAAATCCTTATTCACCGCATCTTTTTATTTTTTATTTTTTTCGCTTTTTATTTTCCCTCTTGTGGTATTTTAAGAAACGGCTCCTATTGTAAGGAAGCTTGAAATCAGTCAGTGAATTAGTAAGCCTCCTAGTACGAGCGAGGCCGCAGTCAGATAGGAAGGTGAAGAATGGGGCCCCGTCTCGGGGGCCGTTAATGATGCCGGTAGTGTGAACAGGGGCTGACAGCTAATGAAGGGTCCCGGGCCGGGCAACCTCCAAGGACTCTATTTAAAGGGGAAGCCCATGCTTCTCAGGTGCTAACTTAGCAGTCTTTTCAGTGCTAATAATGTTGGTCTCCTGCGCTCTCCAGGGTTATGTGTCTTTTGGCCGGACACTTCGATGATGGAGCACCTCGTGCTAAGAAAACTAATGGCGAGTCATACACGTGGCGCCGGGCCGCAGCATCAAAGACAAAACCTTTTAGGCTTGCCATCAATTTATAGAGTATTTTCTCCGTTTGAGCTGAAAAAAATTCAATTTGGCTGCTTTTTGTTGCATCTGTTCATGGAAAGTTGGGTTAGAAAAAAAAATGGCTGCCATTCCAACTCCCATGGGTTGTCACCCAACTTTTCTAGGCTCCTAAACAGCTTATGGACATAGCTATGCAACCATGCATACTGGGCCTCCATAGTGCTGTATACCTAGCTGTATTAACAGTCCACTGAAGTGAATGGAGGCAAGTTGCTATACCACACACAACCTGAGGACTAGTGTGGCGCTGTTCTATGGTAGAAAGCAGCTATGTTTTATTTTTTTAGTTTTTGTTTTAAAGGGGTACTCTGGCGGAAAACTTTTTTTTTTTTTAAACCAACTGGTGCCAGAAAGTTAAACAGATTTGTAAATTACTTCTATTAAAAAATCTTAATCCTTCCAGCACTTATTAGCTGCTGAATACTACAGAGGAAATTTTTTTCTTTTTGGAACACAGAGCTCTCTGCTGAATCACGAGCACAGTGCTCTCTGCTGACATCTCTGTCCATTTTAGGAACTGTCCAGAGCAGCATATGTTTGCTATGGGGATTTTCTCACACTCTGGACAGTTCCTAAAATGGACAGAGATGTCAGCAGAGAGCACTGTGCTCGTGATTCAGCAGAGAGCTCTGTGTTCCAAAAAGAAAAAAAATTCCTCTGTAGTATTCAGCAGCTAATAAGTTCTGGAAGGATTACGATTTTTTTATAGAAGTATATTAACAAATCTGTTTGACTTTCTGGCACCAGTTGACTTAAAAAAAAAAGTTTTCAACCGGAGTACCCCTTTAAATCCTAGATATCCCCTTTATTTTACATCAGGTGTGGCAACGTGCACCATCCAACTCCTGGATAGGTTGTTACCAAACTCTGCTTGGCCCCCAAACAGCTTATCTACATAGCTATGTAACGGTACATACTGGACCCCCATAGTGCCGCATAACTAGCGATATTTACAGTCCAGGATCCTAGGGAAGCAGAGTGGCGACCATTGTGGGAACTGTAATGGTAGCCATATTGGTTGGCCATTTTTTTTGTAACATTTATTTGTTTATTTAGTTAAAAAAAAAGTTATGAATAGACATTTAAAGTGTGACATGTCCTAGCGATGTTAAAAGTTTTGATCAGCGGTAGTCTTCAGACCTCTGTCGATCGGGGGGGGGGGGGGGGGGGGAACAACCCGGAGAAGTCCACGCCGCCGCATGCTCCTCTTCCTGCTCTGTGTCACATGAGTAAGACGTGTATATAAACTTATATTATTAGACTGTCTCAATCACGTAACACAGAGCAGGGAGAGAACATGCTGAGCGTGAACTTCTCCCAGCTCGGTCTCCTGATCAATGGCGGTCTGACAGGATCCATTTAAAGGGGTACTCCGCTGCTCAGCGTTTGGAACAAACTGTTCTGAACGCTGGAGTCTGCGCCGGTAGCTTGTGACGTCATAGCCCCGCCCCCTCATGATGTCATGCCACGCCCCCTCAATGGAAGTCTATGGGAGGGGACGTGACGAATGTCACGCCCCCTCCCATAGACTTGCATTGAGGGGGCTGTGCTATGGCGTCACGAGCTCCCGATGCTGGCTCCAGTTTGTTCCAAAAACTGAGCAGCGAAGTACCCCTTTAAGCAATTTATGGGAACAGTGGACATTTTTTGTGGCTTAACACCAGTTTTCTGACTTTTTTCCCTTTTTTTGCTCTTCCTATGCCATTTCTACTAAAGTAGGTGGGGCTTAGCTAAAAGGGTCGGGTCTCCCACAGGCAAGGAGATTTAAATAGGCACTGTCAGAATCAAAAACTTTTTATATGTTGTACATTGTGGCAAACATTCACCTTTCTGAAATACTTCATTAAAAAAAAATGTATTATCTCCTTTTGTAGGAATAATGCCTTATAAAAAAAGACCACTAGGGGTCCCATATCATCCAGGACATAATTCTGTCAGCCTGCAGCATCTTCTTTGTCCACGCTGAAGCACAGGCTGGGACAAAGTCCATGAAGTGAGGTCGGGACTAGCTTGCCTCTGTGCTTATTCCTCTCCTATCAGACTGCAGCATTAAAAAACAAAGACGAGGGGGTAACAGAGCAGAGATTGGATGAAGAGGCACAGCACAGCAGACTCAGGCAGGAAGTGAATGCATGGTGAGTGAGGGCGGGCTCAGTGCTTGCCTCGGACACGCCCCTTCCTGAGCAGTGGAAGTAAATTGAGTGAGCAGCAGAACAGAGGGATTTATGAGCTAAGTACAGAAGCTAGACACATAAAAAAAAGACATGTAAATCATCTGAATGAACTAGTGAGTAACATATAGAAGCTTTATTATTTTCTGTGTCTAGCTTCTGTACTTAGCTCATAAATCCCTCTGTTCTGCTACTCACTCAATTTATATCCACTGCTCAGGAAGGGGCGTGTCCGAGGCAAGCACTGAGCCTGCCCTCACTTTCCATACATTCACTTCCTCCCTGAGTCTGCTGTGCTGTGCCTCTTCATCCAATCACTGCAGGCTGCTCTGTAACCCCCTCTTCTTTGTTTTTTAATGCTGCAGTCTGATAGGATAGGAATAGCACAGAGGCATGCTCCCAGCATGCCAGGACAAACCCCTTTAAAGTGTACCTGTCATGCTGGGAGTTGTAGGTTTGCAACAGCTGGAGGCACCCTGGTTGGGAAACACTGTGCTAGCTGAAGTAGACTTTTAAACCTGGTACACAAATAAATTCCCCTCTTTATGTTCAAGATCCTTTAATGCAGCATCCCATAATCTGGAATTCCTGCTAATCCCGAATCCTACAGTGTCAGGTTAGCAAAGTATTCTCACCAGAATACACTGGAGATTTTGGTAGACCTTGTCCCTTCAGCACTGACTCCATGCCCCTATGGTCTTCAACCTTTAGCTTTTTGGGATAGCTGAGAATTGTAGTTTTGCAACAGCTGGAGAGAAGCAGGATGGGGACCACTGCCATAGATAATTGTTTGCTTTGATGGAAAGGAACCCTAGGTTATCCAGGATCAGAGAGAAAAAAAACATCTTCCAGAAACAGCGCCACTCTTGTCCTTAGGTTGTGTGTGATATTGCAGCTCAGTTTCACTGAAGTGAATGGAGCCAAGCTGAAATACCACAAGCAACCTGAGGACCAGTGTGGCGCTGTTTTCTGGTAGCAAGCAGCAATGATTTTGGTTTTCATTCCTAGTTAACCCTTTACTTTTACAAGTAGGGGGCAGTATAGAGCAAGGGTCATCTATCTGTGTGACAACCTGCACCATACTCATCTAGACTTTGGAATTCTCTGATAATCCGGAAATGAAGAGTTTGCTGAATTATTGAAATTTTGACATTTGTTCGCTTTTTTTCCCCCCTAAAACTTGAATTTTCGTAATAGGGCCAGTTTAACTTTTTTTTTTTGGTCCACGTTGTGAGGTTATTTACTACAGCTGCCGTCTGCGCTCAAAGGAAGGAAAACGAAGCGTTAAATCTGCTGGTGTTTTGCGGTTATGGGTTGGCTGCATATTTATGACAAAGCAAGTCAAAAGTAATGGTACAATAAAACAAACAAATATGCCCCAAATTAGAAAAATACACTTGAGAGCCGTGTTCCTTTGACTTGGAATGGGGTCCCACTGACCTATCAAGTTACCTCCCCATTCAGTCTTGCAGTTCTTTGAACTGCTGACACTGAAGCACTGTGCAGCCAGGCACGACAGCTGGCTCTGCAGCATCTAATACCAACACATGCTGCTTTCCTCCATTTCCAGTGAGTAAGATAATGAAAGATTCAAAAATAATATTTGTTTTGGCGGCACATGATTTGCAATGGAACCGATGCCCTTGACCAGGAAGAAAGCGAATTCTATGAAGGGTCAGTGGAAAAAAATAATAGAAAATAAGAACAATGATGGCAAATGTTGGACTCCGACTCATTGTTTCTTACACAGTATTTGACGGTGATTCATTTAGCCCAATTTTCTTTTTTTGTCCTGTTCGAGTTTTGTTTCATTACTTTTTGGAACATTTATTGCCTGATTATCGCCCTATACTAAATTAGTATTTTTTTTTTGTCTATGGGATTTCAAAAAGTTGTGGGACCGAAGGAGTAATGTTTCTCCTTAAGGGTACATTCCCACACGGCATATTTGCTGCGTATTTGCTGCTGCGTATTTTATTTTCTCTGTTGAAGTCAATGGGTAGGAAAATACGCAGCACCAAATACGCAGCAAAATACGCCGTGTGGGAACGTACCCTAAAGGGGTACTCCACTGGCCAGCGTGGAACTAAATGTCCCGAACGCTGCGGGTTCGTCCACACCCCTTTGTGACATCACAGCCACGTCCCCCTCAATGCAAGTCTATGGGAGGGGGCGTGACGGCCGCTCCCATAGACTTGCATTGAGGGGGCGTGGCTTTGATGTTACGAGGGGCTGTGGATGACCCCGCAGCGTGAAAACAGCATTTGCAGAATTTAGTTCCACGCTGGCCAGTGGAGTACATCTTTAACCCCTTAAGGACTGAGCCCTTTTTCACCTTAAGGACTCGGCCATTTTTTGCAAATCTGACCACTGTCACTTTAAACATTAATAACTCTGGAATGCTTTTAGTTATCATTCTGATTCCGAGATTTTTTTTTCGTGACATATTCTACTTTAACATAGTGGTAAAATTTTTTGGTAACTTGCATCCTTTCTTGGTGAAAAATCCCAAAATTTGATGAAAAATTTGAAAATTTTGCATTTTTCTAAATTTGAAGCTCTCTGCTTGTAAGGAAAATGGATATTCCAAATAATTATTTTTTTTATTCACATATACAATATGTCTACTTTATATTTGCATCATAAAATTGATGAGTTTTTACTTTTGGAAGACACCAGAGGGCTTCAAAGTTCCGCAGCAATTTTCCAATTTTTCACAAAATTTTGAAACTCGCTTTTTTTCAGGGACCAGTTCAGGTTTGAAGTGGATATGAAGGGCCTTCATATTATAAATACCCCATAAATGACCCCATTATAAAAACTGCACCCCCCAAAGTATTCAAAATGACATTCAGTAAGCGTTTTAACCCTTTACGGGTTTCACAGGAATAGCAGCAAAGTGAAGGAGAAAATACACAATCTTCATTTTTTACACTCGCTTGTTCTTGTAGACCCAATTTTTGAATTTTTGCAAGGGGTAAAAAGGAGAAAATTTTTACTTGTATTTGAAACCCAATTTCTCTCGAGTAAGGACATACCTCATATGTCCATATTAATTGTTCAGCGGGCGCAGTAGAGGGCTCAGAAGGGAAGGAGCATCAAATGGTTTTTGGGGGGCATGTCACCTTTAGGAAGCCCCTATGGTGCCAGAACTGCAAAAAAAAACACATGGCATACCATTTTGGAAACTAGACCCCTCGGGGAACGTAACAAGGTGTAATGTGAACCTTAATACCCCACAGGTGATTCACGACTTTTGCATATGTAAAAAAAAAAAAAAAAATTTTTACCTAAAATGCTTGGTTTCCCTAAAGTTTTACATTTTTAAAAAGTGTAATAGCAGAAAATACACCCCAAAATTTGAAGCCCAATTTCTCCCGATTCAGAAAACACCCCATATGGGGGTGAAAAGTGCTCTGCTGGCGCACTACAGGTCTCAGAAGAGAAGGAGTCACATTTGGCTTTTTTGAAGGAAATTTTGCTCTGGGGGCATGCCGCATTTAGGAAGCCCCTATGGTGCCAGGACAGCAAAAAAAAAAACACATGGCATACCATTTTGGAAACTAGACCCCTCGGGGAACGTAACAAGGGGTAAAGTGAACCTTAATACCCTACAGGTGTTTCACGACTTTTGCATATGTAAAAAAAAATAAAAAAATTTACCTAAAATGCTTGGTTTCCCAAAAAATTTACATTTATACAAAGGGTTAAAGCAGAAAATACCCCCCAAAATTTGAAGCCCAATTTCTCCCGATTCAGAAAACACCCCATATGGGGGTGAAAAGTGCTCTATTAGCGCACTACAGGTCTCAGAAGAGAAGGAGTCACATTTGGCTTTTTGAAAGCAAATTTTGCTCTGGGGGCATGCCGCATTTAGGATGCCCCTATGGTGCCAGGACCGCAAAAAATACCCACATGGCATACCATTTTGGAAACTAGAGCCCTCGGGGAATGTAACAAGGGGTTAAGTGAACCTTAATACCCCACAGGCGTTTCACGACTATTGCATATGTAAAAAAAATTAAAATTTTTTTACCTAAAATGCTTCTTTTCCCAAAAACTTTACATTTTTAAAAAGGGTAAAAGCAGAAAATACCCCCCAAAATTTGAAGCCCAATTTCTCCCGAGTACGGCGATACCCCATATGTGACCCTTAACTGTTGCCTTGAAATACGACAGGGCTCCAAAATGAGAGCGCCATGCGCATTTGAGGCCTAAATTAGGGATTGCATAGGGGTGGACATAGGGGTATTCTACGCCAGTGATTCCCAAACAGGGTGCCTCCAGCTGTTGCAAAACTCCCAGCATGCCTGGACAGTCAACGGCTGTCCGACAATACTGGGAGTTGTTGTTTTGCAACAGCTGGAGGCTCCGTTTTGGAAACCATGGCGTACCAGATGTTTTTCATTTTTATTGGGGAGGGGAGGGGGGCTGTGTAGGGGTATGTGTATATGTAGTGTTTTTTTACTTTTTATTTTATTTTGTGTTAGTGTAGTGTAGTGTTTTTAGGGTACAGTCACACGGGCGGGGGTTCACAGTAGTTTCTCGCTGGCAGTTTGAGCTGTTGCAGAAAATTTGCTGCAGCTCAAACTTGCAGCCCGATACCTACTGTAATACTCCGCCCATGTGAGTGTACCCTGTACATTCACATTGGGGGGGACATCCAGCTGTTGCATAACTACAACTCCCAGCATGCGCTGACAGACTGTACATGCTGAGAGTTTTAGTTTTGCAACAGCTGTAGGCACACTGGTTATGTATCACGGAGTTTGTGACCTTACTCAGTGTTTCAAAACCAGTGTGCCTCCAGCTGTTGCAAAACTACAACTCCCAGCATGTACGGTGCATGGTGTAAGGTGACTGCTGGGAGTTGTAGTTTGCAACAGCTGGAGGCACACCGGTCGTGAAACACTGAGTTAGGTAAAAAAAAAAACTCTAAGTTTCACAACCAGTGTGCCTTCAGCTGTTGCAAAACTACAACTCTCAGCAGTCACCGACAGCCAACGGGCATGCTGGGAGTTGTAGTTATGCAACCAGCAGATGCACCACTTCAACTCCCAGCATGCACTTTAGCTGTTTGTGCAAGCTGGGAGTTGTAGTTATACAACAGCTGAAGGTACACTTTTCCATAGAAATAATGTGCCTCCAGCTGTTGCAAAACCATAAGTCCCAGCATGCCCATAAGGGAATGCTGGGAGTTGTGGTGGTCTGCCTCCTGCTGTTGCATAACTACAGCTCCCAGCATGCCCTTTTTGCATGCTGGGAGCTGTTGCTAAGCAACAGCAGGAGGCTGTAACTCACCTCCTGCTGCTGCTCCATCGCAGGCTGTCCCTCGCCGCCGCCGTCGCTCCTGGGGCCCCGATCCCAACATGGACGCCAGGGATCGGGGTCCCCAGCACCCGGGGTCGTCTTCCCGCACCCGCTCACGCCCTCCGGAAGAGGGGCGGAGCGGGTGCGGGAGTGACGCCCGCAGCAGGCGCCCTGATTGGTCGGCCGGTAATCCGGCCGACGAATCAGGGCGATCGTGAGGTGGCACCAGTGCCACCTCACCCCTGCAGGCTCTGGCTGTTCGGGGCCGTCAGAGACGGCCCCGAACAGCCAGTAATTCCGGGTCACCGGGTCACTGGAGACCCGATTGACCCGGAATCGCCGCAGATCGCTGGACTGAATTGTCGCCGACATGGGGGGGCATAATGACCCCCCTGGGCGATATGCCGGGATGCCTGCTGAACGATTTCAGCAGGCATCCGGCTCCGGTCCCCAACCGGCTAGCGGTGGGGGCCGGAATTTCCACGGGCGTATGGATACGCCCTGCGTCCTTAAGGACTCGGGATGCAGGGCGTATCCATACGCCCTGCGTCCTTAAGAGGTTAAAGGGGTACTCCGGTGGAAAACTTTTTATTTTTTTTATTTTTTAATCAACTGGTGCTAGAAGGTTTAACAGATTTGTAAATGACTTCTATTAAAAAATCTTAATCCTTCCAGTTTTTATTAGCTGCTGAATACAACAGAGGAAATTTTTTTCTTTTTGGAACACAGTGCTCTCTACTGACATCATGTCCACAGTGCTCTCTGCTGACACCTCTGTCCATTTTAAGAATTGTCCAGAGTAGGAGAAAATCCCCAAAGAAACCATATGCTGCTCTGGGCAGTTCCTAAAATGGACAGAGATGTCAGCAGAGAACACTGTGTTCCAAAAAGAAAATAATTTCATCTGTAGTATTCAGCAGCTAATAAGTACTGGAAGGATTAAGATTTTTTAATTGAAGTAATTTACAAATCTGCTTAACTTTCTGGCACCAGTTGATTAAAAAAAAAAAAAAGTTTTCCACCGGAGTACCCCTTTAAGAAGAACAGTATAAAAACTTAGAGATTTGTAGGCCAGAACGATATATGTAAAGCAGCTCTCATACCACTTTTTCCAGGTAGTTTTTCTTTTAAAGGGGTACTCCGGTGGAAAAAAATTATTTTAAATCAATTGGTCCCAAAAAGTTAAACAGATTTATAAATTACTTCTATTGAAAAATCTTAATCCTTCCAGCATTTACTAGCTGCTAAATTCTTCAGAGGAAATTATTTTCTTTTTGGATTTCTTTTCTGTCGGTCCACAGTGCTCTCTGCTGACACCTCTGTCCATTTTAGGAACTGTCCAGAGCAGCATAGGTTTGCTATGGGGATTTTCTCCTTGTCTGGACAGTTCCTGACACCGACAGAGGTGTCAGCAGAGAGCACTGTGGACAGACAGAAAAGAAATCCAAAAAGAAAAGAATTTCCTCTGTAGTATTCAGCAGCTAATAAGTACTGGAAGGATTAAGATTTTTTAATAGAAGTCATTTACAAATCTGTTTAACTTTCTGGCACCAGTTGATTTAAAAATGAATAAATAAATAAATAAACAAAAGTTTTCCACCGGAGCACCCCTTTAAGTCAGTGTTTCACTCCAACAATGAGTCTTGTAAACTGACTGGGAATGTCCAGCCAGAGATCTCTCGAAAATAAAAGAATACCCATCTGTAGATAGCAGTTTGGGGGTAATTGGTCTCTCATCTGTATAGAGTCGGGTGCTGCCATTGTGAGACCAAAGGGATCACGTTTCTTCATGAGAAGAACATCATAAAGACAGCTGTCTGCAGATAGGCATTCTTTTCTTCTGGAGAGATCTCTGATTTGGCATACATTCCCAGTCATGTCTTAAGACTCCTAGTTGGAGTAAAACATTTAGCTACCTGGAAGGTGTGGTGTGAGAGCTGCTTTGCATATTCCTTCTTTTCAAAAAGTTAAAGGGTACCTCTCATCAAAAAAACTTTTGATATATTATAGATTAATGTATGCAGAATAACTTTACAATTGCATGTTATGAAAAAATATGCTTCTTTCTATTTAATTTTCCACTTTGAAGAAATGACCACTAGGGGTCTCCCTACCAGTCCTGGCAGCAAGCATTTCAGACTCATGCTGGAGTCCTAAACACTACCAGCTGCCAGTCTGCTTTGTTCACAAAGGAGAACACTCAGAGCTGCCAGCCTGCTTTGTTCACAGCCTGTTTGGCTGTGAACAAAGCAGGCTGGCAGCTCTGAGTGTTTAGGACTCCAGCATGAGTCAGAAATGCTTGCTGACAGGACTGATCGGGAAAAATACAATAGAAAGAAGCATATTTTTCATTAACATGCTATTGGAAAGTCATTCAACATTCATTAATCTAAAATATATCAAACGTTTCTTTGATGAGAGGTACCCTTTAATGTTTTTGGTCTTAAAAATCACATTAGGTATAATGGCTACAGGGTAACTTTGGTGTTATGAGGCTTGAGTGGTCAAAGGTCACCATGTCAGGTCTTGTTTATCATCACTGATTATTTTTAAGTATAATGGCATTTTTTTTATTTTTTATTTTGTATTTCTGTGTGGTACATCAAAGAAGGGTTGGTACTGGAAGCAGATATACGGATACATTTTTAGTCTGCATTCACATTATGTTATAGGAATATAATTCTATCAAATAGATAGTCAGGAATAGAGATTATATAATGATATTTGGCATGCAGATCTTCCAGGCAAAATCTAGGTGCTCAAAAGATGGATACATTTCTTTAACCTGTTGTTGTCAATGATAGTGATGAGCGGCATAGGCCATGTTCGAATTTGCAATATTTTGCGAATATATGGACAAATATTTGGCCTATATTCGCAAAATTAGCATATTCAATATATTTGCGGTTATTTTCACATGCGCAAATGCATGCAGATAACTATCTACCTATCTATATTATCTATCTCTATTATCTATCTATCCATTTATCTATCTCCTAGTATTCTTTAGTGACGATATTTGCGAATATGAGGATATTCTCATATTTGCCAAAATTCGCTCTCCATATAGTGCTATATTCGCGAATATGTAAATATCCGAAATTTGCAATAAATATTCGAATTGCGAATATTCTTGCTCAACACTAGTCAATGAGACTTGGCAGGGCCTACAGTCATAGACGCAGGTTTCTCTTGGACAACCCCTGGTGGGCTTGGTTATATGTTTACTCCTCCCCTTTACAAATTCCTATTTTAGACATGTAAAAGAGGGCCGAACTATCAGTAAACCAAGGGAGACATCCAATGTCACCAGCCGTATGCAGAAGTCTTTAAAAACCAATCAGGATTTAGCATGGGCTGCTGTGTTCTAATTAATAAAGCCTTTAAAGGGGTACTCCGCTGTCACGCCCCCCCCCCCCAAAGACTTGCATTGAGGGGGCGGGGCGGGGCGTGACGACATGAGGCGGCGGGGCTATGACATCACAAGCTCCCGACGCCAGCTCCAGCATTCGGAACAGTTTGTTTCAAACGCTGAGCAGCGGAGTACCCCTTTAAAGGGGTACGCCACTGGCCAGCATTCGGAAGTGAATGTCCTGAGCGTTGTTTTCACGCTGCGGGGGGGGCAGTCACACCCCTCGTGATATCACAATCATGCCCCCCTCAATGCCAGTCTACGGGAGGCAGTCATGCCCCCCCCCCCCCTCCCATAGTCTTGCATTGAGGGAACGAGGCCGTGAAGTCACGAGGGGGCGTGGCCGACTCCCGCAGAGTGAAAACAGCGTTCGGGAACATTTACTTCCGAACGCTGGCCAGTGGAGTACCCCTTTAAGGTACACCCTGCAATAAGAGACCAGAAGTATGAAAATCCATGAAAAAACACCCTCATATATCTCAAATTTTTTTTTAATCAATTTCTAAAAAAATCCCTTTTTTTCCTGCACATTGATGTATCACGTTGTCATGTATAGACCCGTCGTAGGTCGCCCATAGAGGTGTGTGGATGATTTGATTTTTATCATGGCAAGCTCCACTACATGCCATATGAGATGACCCAGTACTCAACAGAGAACCATATGGCGGCATGCTGTGCCCCTGGGGTTGTGTAGTATACAGCTCAGCCTACTGCACATGGTTCCTATAAGCCTTTTATATCTCCAGCCATGGCCCCTCCACCTAATTTAAACCTGGGGGTAGGATTGACTTGTCTTAGTGTGCAAGCAAGCGTCCGGCAATCTACATGTTCCTCCAGTTATTGTCGTGATCCCGCTATCAAGTGCCGTGTAATATGTATAAATATTTCAATTACCAGGGCATATGTCACTGCTAGGCCAGGATGAAAGTAAAGTCTGGTGCACCCCGCGCTCAATAGATTGCATATGCTCGCAGCGAAAATCCATATAAGGTGATGCGTGATAACTTAAAGCGCGGAGGTGTGCTGGAAGATTTATATCCCAGAGTAATTGCTCTGTAAGAATCATACAGGAATATTAAAATCCTCCAAGAATTACACGGATGGATTTAGCCGTAATTCCTCGCAGATCCTCACATAAAATCCACTTGCATTGGAAATGCTTCTCTCTATTGTATTCTGTGTCAGTCACTCTCCTCTATCTACTGCGGGTGACGGGGGCTTTACTAAACAATGGGAAATTTTACAGACCCTACATTCCGGCCCCATTAAAGTAGACAGGATATTTCGACTGCATTGATGTGCAAATTGGTCATACAAGTTTTATAGCTTGTCAAGGGTTCACCTGCTATTTTTGGTGCTGATAGCGGCACGCATACATAAGATATAAATGCACTTAATTCACGGCATGAAATGTAGTCTTTAACCTGCTGTGGTCGTAGGATGACCCCCAACGCACGGCAGAGCGCAGAAACAACGTCCGACCCATTGTTCTCTACCTGTTCAGGCCACAGAGGTTTCCTTTTATAATAGGGAAATTAGAAAAACAGCTTCATGGGGACTGAATTATTATTTTTTTTATTTTATTTTTTTACCTTTAGTTAAAATTTGCTAAATTTTTTATTACTTCATATGGCCTTAGAACAAGATACAGCAGTAATTATAAACTAGGACAAAGTGAATGTGATCTCGAAATTGTCTTTCATAGTTCATTCATCTTTGAAGCCGATTTATGACCGAAAACTGGAAAAAAAGTGTGACTACCATCATTGCCATTACTTCTGACGTCATTGTGCTATGTCCTCAGTGGGAAGGGTTGTGTGTAGTACTTCAACTCAAAGCTTAAAGGGGTACTCCGTCCCTAGACATCTTATCCCCTATCCAATGGATAGGGGATAAGCTATCTAATCGTGGGTGGTCCCGCCATTGGGGACCCTCATGATTTCCCTGATGCACCCGGCGTTCGTTTAGAGTCTTGGGTGCAGTGCCGGAGGCTTATGACGCCACAGCCGCACCCGCTCGTGACGTCATGGCCATGCCCCCTCAATGCAAGTGTAAGTTCGCTCCGTGCACCAGATGTCTGGGGTGCCATAGCCGAGATTGCCGATATCCTTTGGATAGAGGATAAGATGTCTGGGGCAGAGTACCCCTTTAAAGGGGAGACTAATGGATGGAGGGTAAACTTACATTTAGGACAATATGACCACCTCAGTGGTCACTAAAACCCTATTTTCCCAACCACTAATGAGGGTATAACATATAATAATAATAAAAGACACACATTTAAAATCACAGAGCGTTGATAACCCCTATTGCACTATGCTGCAAGATAGGTTTACACCAACCTCTATTTGGTAGAGGTGATGGCAAGTAGACTACATATGTTTGGGGGGGGGGGGGGTACAGCGCTACTATAGTTAAAACCACAAACACAGCCCACCTTGATGTTTCACCATTCCTGTGGCTTTGTCAAGAGGCTATGTCACAGGAATCACCATTCTGGGGTTTTTATAACCTCCCCTGGTGACATCATCAAAATTACAACTTATAACAAATCTCATGACAACCTACAAAAGTGTAAACCAATCAGTCAGCCTCCTTTTCTTAATAGATAGATCCAATGAGCTGCAATACCACACAGAGCCTGAGGTCAAGAGTGACGCTGTTTCTGGAAGAATGCAGCTATGTTTTTCTAAGCTGGGATAACACTTTTGAGGCTGGGTTTTCACTTGGCAGTTTTATTTAAAAAAAAAAAAAAAAATACCATTGCAGTTTTTAAGTCAAAGCCAAAAGAAAATCCATTAGGAAGGAGAAGTTTAGTAAAATAGGTGATGAGTGTCCTTTGGGTCCAGTGCACAAAGCCACATTATGGATCCATGTTGTGTAAATCTGTAAATGGAGGTACAGTATGGGCCCATAGTAAGTTTTCTCACAGAGATTCCTACCCTTCTGAGACAGCAGAAGATGATGAGCAAATCTTGGGAGAGAGGCTGAGACAACATCACCCTGGAAAATAAAGGACTACACAACTTCCTGTCAGGGGTATTTTAAGCAAAAGCTGCTCAAGCCAAGACATTTTGTGATAACATCATATTTGTAAGTTATTTATATTGGAGTGAAAGTTTTATTTAACGGAGATATGTGATGCTGAAAAACGTATCTCCTATGCCCACAATCTCCCCGGGAATGCAGCGTCACGACTCCCGCAAGAAGCAGGGGCCTTCATACCTGCTTTATATGGGGGAGATTTATCAAAACCTGTGCAGAGGAAGAGTGGTGCAGTTGCCCATAGCAACCAATCAGATCACTTCTTTTATTTTTAGAGAGGCCTGGTAAAAATGAACTATGCGATCTGATTGGTTGCTATGGACAACTGCACCACTCTTCCTCTAGACATGTTTTGATAAATCTCCCCCTATATCTTAGCCGAACTGCTCTCCCATAGAGATATCTGAAAGGGGCGTGGTAGACCCCGCTTAGGGAAGGGGTCGTGACTCAGCGTTCCCGGGGAGACCTGTACAGTTCATGATGTCCATGGAATACAACAAGAGAAACAATCCATGGGATCAAAATCACCAAAAAGCGACAATCAAACTTGACATATCGGCTAATGAATTTTGCTAATTTTTTCTCACCTTATTTATTGAGAAGAAATTATTTTGATATTGTTTTATTTTTTTACTTTATTTCATCCTAGCAGCTGTTTGTAACCAAAGTTCACAAAGTGAGCCCGTAAGGAGCGCCTCATATCCACTTCATCTGCTCGTATTTTCTTCTTATTCTTTTCAGACCATTGGGTTTCAATGTGAACTCTGCACAGAACGCTGATCCAGAACAGCCCCTGCTCTGTGTGAAGTTATGTGTTAGGTGGCAATTACAACCAAAGAGCAGAGCTCAGAAAAGCTGCAGGTACTGATATGTCTTTAAGTGATTCAGGGCACTAGTCCAAAGCGCTCCGGACCAAGTGGCTCCAGCTGTAGACAGGTGGAGAAGGCCTGGGCTCCATCACCCTCAACTCTGCCCAGACAAGGGTCTACGTATTAGTTTAAAGAGTGCAGAGAAAGCAAGAAATGGTAGCCGTGTGGGAAGGTGAAAATTGACATGAGCACGGAGCACTGACAGTGCCTATGATTGATGAAAGGATATTGTTAACAAGCCTTTAAAGTTTCTCATTAATGTTACTTTTTTTTTTTTTTTTTTTTGCATTGACAAACAAAAACCTCCTTCGGGACAGTAATGAAGATTGATCCCATACATGATATAGAAGTATTAGCGCGTGTTAACCATTTCAGTCCCATGCTGTGTTCACTCACAGAATAAAAAAAATAATAATAATAAAAAAAAAAGCTGAAGTTGGTTTCATAAATGCATTTGGGGTAGAAAAAAAAATCTAAAATAAAATAAAATTGAGAGGAAGAGGTTATAAACTACATCTGGTCCTAGTAATATGTTCTTTCACAGAATTTTTTACTCGATTAAAGTTCAGCTGCCTTGGGATGGTTTCCCAGTGTGGTCAAAAAGTGATTGTGTTAATATACTGCGAGTACATTAACCCCCGTGGTGCTAGCCGAGCGTGCAAGACATTAAAATAACAGCGCTGTACACCGTAATGTATCAATCTGCAACACTTTATGCCATTTTTCGTGACTTTTTCCAGCCAGGGTTGTTGGGAAGGAGTTACCGGCTGTTCAGTAAATAAGACTACCTTTTAGAAGTATGCCTTGGAATTAAAGAAAGTCAAGATAAAAATGTACGGAAGTTCTATTTATTATTTTTTTTTATTTTTTTGGTTAAACAGGTTGTTGGGATTTAGTAAATAACAGAACACTTCTATCTAGTCTCTATTTTTGACCTAATTTACCCTGGGGGCCAAATATATTAAAATTGTCTTAAGAAAAAATCATGAAGATGAACGCTGCACTGCCATTGGTTGTTTTTGGGCAGAAAGTTTAGATATATAAGGCCCATAGCGGGGGTACCCCACTAGCACATGGCCATTCTGGATTTATGTACAGATGCACGCTTCTACTTAAATCCAGCCTGATGTGTACGTCCTAGCTGAAATCTCTGCCAGCTCTAAGCCAGTGCTAGCAAGTATAAACTTAAATTTAAGTTTGATATTTGGCTGCGGGGGGAGGCATAGAAAAATTTAATATAAGTACTATCTACCCCGGTCCCACACAACTACTGGTCCCTGCCCGTCACTGCTTCTTCCTGCTTCCAAGATACATAGTATGACCAGGACCAACCAAACTCTGACTGAGGCGGGACCCTGAGTGGGCGGTCCTATTTAGTGACCGTTAACTTTGTATGTACACTAATACAGGGAAGGCTGTCTATCACTAACTACGGTAGGACCGCCCACTGGACTCCTACGCCCAGAATAAGTAGACGTTTAAACAAATTATTTAAAAGTTATACTGAATCTTTCCCCAAAAACATGTATATCAATCTGCTCAGCTCCTCCTGCTCTATAATGTGCTGTCTACAGAGTGGACTGCATTTTCTATGTGACAGGTTCTTTTTAAGGATAGGAGCCTCTATTCAACTAGATATCATTGCTGAAAGACCATCAAAGCAGTGAGTCTTGGAGGCTACCGGGCACATGCCCCATGGGCCCTCCCTTTGCATTATATAACCCGGCCTTTTTTTAACCTTCATTAATAGCTACTTAGTATTTAAAGGGGTATTCCGGGCAAAAACATTTTATCTCTTTCCAAAGGATAGGGGTTAAGATGTCTGAACGCAAGGGGCCCGGTGCTGAGACCCCCCACGATCTCCTTGCAGTACCCAATTTCTATGCGCGTGCTGAATCTCCAGTTTCGGAAACCTCCGGGACTGGGGATGTGATGTCACGCCACGCCCTCTCCATTCATGTCTATGGGAGGGGGCGTTACGGCCGTCACGCCCCCACCCATAGACATGAATGGAGAGGGCGTGGCGTGATGTTACGTCCCCAGTCCCGGAAACTGGAGGTTTCCGAAACTGGAGATTCAGTACCCGCAAGGAATGCGGGTGCTGCAGGGAGATCGCGGGGGGTCTCAGCAGCGTGCCCCCCAGCAATCAGACATCTTATCCCCTATCCTTTGGATAGGGGATAAAATGTTTTTGCCTGGAATACCCCTTTAAGGTCTTGCTCATTCTTTGGTCCATGTTATTAGATGTAAACAAAGCCATAAGACTGGTTAGAAGCGTAGATCAGCATAGTCAGCTGTGCCGAATCACTTGGACCTGTCCTGAGGAGGGGGGCATTGCTCTTTTGTACTACAGAAGCCTCTCCGTATCACTGCGGCCGCCTGAGCATATTGAGATGAACAATTTGAAATAAGGGATCTTGCTAGATAGGGTGGCAGAGGCAGCCATGCATGTCAGGAGAACTTCACGCTGTCGTCTGTGTCATAGATGCACAAGGCCAGTTTTTATAGATTAATTCCTAGAAATCTTTATCCCTGACAGCGCCCTTGTTTCAGTATTGATCACTTGCACTGTACCTCATCTCTGGTTTCATAGCTGTACGGTTATTATGTTACAAGTTAAGATTCATTAGAGGCTGTAGATCAAGAATAAACAATTACATTGTAGATAGGTGCAGAGGCCTTGTCTTCGTGACAGGGTTAGGGGGGAGACGTGTCAGGGTTTATGGTATATGGCGTGTGTCCGCTCAGCGATGCTTACACAAGATGGTTTTATTTACAAAGTCTTCTGTTTCACTAAAGAAAAATGCAGCCAAATAAACAAAAACAAAAAACTACAAACTAAATAAGCCAAAAACAAACAAAATAGGAATTTATCTAAAAGAAACAAACATACAAAAACATGTGGAATCACAGATAAGATTTTAGACCGTTTTCTTCAATTGTTTCTTTTTGTTGTAATGGCCATGAAATTGCATCAAAACTGTGTATCAAGCCCAGCATTTGCCTTTCTTTTAAGTGGCTTTTCAGGTAGAAAATGTTATACTATACCCACTATAAGGGAATTCAGAGCAGGTCTGTGGTAAACTGCGAGCGCATGCGCAGTTTAATATGGACCTTGTGGCCACTCCCCCACTGCCACCTGATTGGCTGGGCCGCACACACCTCCCACACACCCTCTTGGCCCAATTTAGGGAGCAGCTTAAGGTAGGGGTAGCCCTAGTCAGCGTAATGAGTGTAGTTTTAGGCTGTGGTACTTTTAGACAGCAGCGACGGCTGGATCATACATACTGACACTGGATAGAGGGAGTCTAAAACTACTGCTTACAGTTTACTGGGAGTCTTTCTCCATTCACTGTCAGTATGTGAGATTCAGCCGCCACTGCTGTGTAAAACTACCGCTTACTGTTCTTTGGAAGTCTTCCTCGTACTGTCATTATGTATGATCCAGCCACTGTTGCTGTCTAAAACTATGGTCATTATGCTGACTATGTTACCTCTACTCTACACTGCTCCCAGAGCTGAGCCAAGAGGAGGTGTGTGCGGCTCAGCCAATCAGGGAGCAGTAGGGGAGTGGCTGCATGTTCTGAATTAAACTGCGCATCCGCTCATCATGTTAAATAAACATATTTTTTTGCAATATGAAACGTACTACATTTGTCATGAAAGATAGGGACCAGTAAAGACCTATACTAGCCCCAAACCACTGTCCCTACCTACTTCAGTCCAACTAGCTAAATTAATGGTGCATAGCTGGTAGTAAGACAGGCCAGATCACCAACACACAGACACGACAGGAGCCAAATCAGAATAGCAGAGGAAAAACCCAGAGGGTCAAAAACAAGAGAACAGGGCAGTACAAAATCAGCAGACAAAAGAGAAGTCAGGGTACAGGCAAAGATCAAGTGAGCAACTCAGGGAACAGGCAAAGGTCAACAGGAATGCTGGTAACTGGTAGTAAACACAATCACGGGCATCTGAGCTAGACAGATGCCTGTTTAAATGCTGATGCTGCAGGTTATTTGTCTGGTGTTTCCACCTTCTAAAAGGCCAAGCTGGCTACATTCCACTATGATAAGCGGCCATGCGTGCCACAGGGCCATTCATTAGGACAATGTGAGAGAAGACCTGGAAAGGACCGGAGGCAGCGCTGTAACAGTCCAGGTCAATGGGCAACAAAATTCTGCAGCAGAAAATATGCAGAAATGAACATACCCTTAGGGTGAATGGCTGTTTTTTTATTTTTATTTTTTTCTTGCAGCATGGTCTGGGTATGGCATTTAAAAATTTTTTTTTTTTTTCATTTAGGCTTCTTATATAGGACTTGAAAAATGACTATAACGAGATGGCGAAAAAACAACAAAAAAAACCTGAAAAATACTTGGAATTCTTGGCAAAACAAATGTGTGTGTATTTTCTCAATTACTAAAAACAAACGTGTATTCTGCAATTTTTTAAACTAAAATGCACAAAAAAAAAAACATTTTGTCACCAATACTTTTACAAGTTAGGCATTGTATTCTACTAAACTTCATTACAAAAAGCCTCAGAACGGGGCATTAATTCTACATGTAAGCTACATAATTATATTTCTGTTTTAAGTTATTAGGCATTTTATCCTGAGCTGCGCTGTGTAAAACGAGGGCCCTGCTGTTTATGTTTATAGGATTATTATGGCAGCCATTTGTAATAATGGGAAATAGAAAAATGAGTGAAACCTAAATACAATTCCTAAGGACTATGCAAGTCAATAGCACCATCAACATAAACAGATCAGCCATAACATTAAACACCCTGCCTTTTATTATGGAGGTCCTTCTTTAGAGGGGATATACTCCTCACTTGTGGTATCAGTCGGCCCACCTTAGGTGATTAGTGTGTGGTCTAGTATTTCATATCTATGTTATGATGTTACATTGCTGTGTAAATACTATTTAGACTATAATGCTACATTTCAGACTAGCTGCCCTTCATTAAATGGTACCTGTGATTAGTAATAAAAATTAATGTTATAGATTAGCCTAGTTTAATTACTTTTCTAATATACTTCTTAATAAAATTTTGTAACCTTATGTGTTAAATTAACCCCTAAAAGTTTGTCCACCAGGGGTCCTCCTTCTGGTCCTGCCTGCAGCCTAGTAGATAAAAGATCTGAGCTGAGCAGAGCTGACACACTGTAAAGTTCAGTGCCAAGAGCTGAGAGGGTGTGTGTTTGGTCTCAGCCAATCACAGCCCATCTTACACTGAACTGCTTTGGGCTGTATGTGGCAGAGTAAGGAAATAAGTTCTCCCCAGCAGGGCTTCAGATGATGTCATGCCAGCTGGGGAATGCCCCTTTCCAGTCTGTGGAGCTCACTGAGACTGAGAAGATGATAAAGAACAAAATCAATGTAGAAAACTAAAACAATAAAAATAAAGACAGGTTGGGGTTTATCATGATAGGGAAGTGAACTGGGAGGATTATAAATTTTATCAAGCTCACGACATCTACTCTTTAAGGCTTTAAAAACTTGGATTGCCCTGTATTACACAGACAACCCATTTGTTTAAATGAATACAGTGTAATGTTTGATCTTCCCTGTGGGGGCACTGCAGGAAAACTGAACACTTACAGGCTTCTTCATAGATTTCGGCTGCTCATTGGTTTCAAAGCAATTGGCACTTTGTGATCTATTTACTGTCAAGTGACCCTCCTAGCAACAAGAGATTATCCATCAATGAGAAAGCCTCTTTAAGGCCCAAACTAGTCAAGTCCTTCATGAGTTAAAGAAAACTGCTGTGCAAATGGAATAATTGGCTGGAATTACTCTTATAAAAAGCCATTGTTTCTACACGAAGGCTGGTGAAGAAGTAAACTCATGCAAATCATTGAAGAACACGCGGCGTGTGCGCTTTAATCTGTGGCACATAAGTGATTGTTACAAGAATGGTTACACATCGGATTGGTCGTAAGAAGAGAAAAGCTTCATTTATGGTCTTGAAGATTTTCAAAATATTTTGCCCATTTAATGCTCTATAAAGATAAAGTTAAAATATTCTTCAGACGTCCTTATCCGCTCACAAGCAGCAGAAAACATGGGAGTTTGCACACAGTTGTACATGACTTTATTTCCATAGATTAGTGGACCAAAAAAATCAATCTAGCTTGTATCAATGAATATGGTCTTGTGAAGCATGGGAAGTGTCATTCATTTCATTAGCTTTTTTCCTTATTCTCTCTTCCCCTTCAATCACTGGTCTCCCTCTGTGTGTTTAAATAAGTATAGCATATTTAAGCTGGCACTTGCTCTCGGATGTTGTAAGACAAAGAGCACATAAAATAGATCCCCGCTGTTCTGTTCTACAAGACGTTGAGGGACCCTTCGGCATTGAAGACATTAATGTGCTATATAGGAGAAAACAATACCTTGTTATATAGATCTATGTGTCTGTATTTACGCTCAGAAATGCAAACAATGCTACGGATTTTTTTTTCCCTTGGACATTATACTTAACTCTCACTAGTAAATATAAACAAATAAATAAATAGATAAATAAAAATATAGTTTGATTAGATTAAAAGTATTTCTTCCGTTAAAATGCATGAAAGAGAGAAATATTACAGAGATTGGTGGCTGAATTCCATTCACTTATGGGCATACAGTGCTGTACCCTATTTTGTAATCAGTAAATTCCGGAAAAAAAGGGGATATTGCACCTTCTGGTAACCTTAAAGGGGTACTTTGGTGGAAAACTTTTTTTTTCCAATAAACTGGTGCCAGAAAGTTAGACAGATTTGTAAATTACTTCTATTAAAAAAAAAAAAAAATCTTAATCCTTTCAGTACTTTCTGGCAGCTGTTTGCTACAGAGGAAAATCTTTATTTCTTGAATTTCTTTTTTTTGTCCACAGTGCTCTCTGCTGACACCTGATGCCCACATCAGGAACTGTTCAGAGCAGGAGAAAATCCCCATAGCAAACCTATGCTGCTCTGGACAGTTCATGACACGGACAGAGGTGTCCGCAGAGAGCACTGTGGACAACACAAAAAAGAAATTCAAGAAGTAAAGAATTTCCTCTGAAGCACGCAGCTGTTAAAAAGTACAAAAAGGATTAAGATTTACAAATCTGTTTAACTTTCTGGCACCAGTTTATTTAAAAAAAAAAAGTTTTCCACCAGAGAATACCCCTTTAACTTCAACCTAACAGACAGACTGTTCCCACAGTTCATATGAATTTACTGATCGATACATTGCAGCCTTATAGACTGGACCTTGTGATAACTTGAATTTACAGTTAAGTACGTTCAAACTTTAACCCCTTAAAGGGGTACTCCGCTGCTAGGGGTTTGGAACAAACTGTTCCAAGCGCTGGAGCCGGTGTCGGGAGCTCGTGATGTCATAGCCCCGCCCCCTCATGACATCACGCCCCACCCCCTCAATGCAAATCTATGGGAGGGGGCATGACGGCCATCACTCCCCCTCCCATAAACTTGCATTGAGGGGGCAGGGCGGGGCATGACGTCATGATGGGGCGGGGCTATGACGTCACGAGCTCCCGGCGCCGGCTCCAGCGTTCGGAACAGTTTGTGCTGCATTCACATCTCGTTTTTACACTACGGGTGCCGGATTGGGCTGGGGGAGGGGCAAACCGGGCTCTCCCGTACCCCGTAGTATACTACGGTTTTAGGTCCGGTCACAAAACTGCATATGGGTCAAAAATGAGCCGACCAGAGTCACTGTTTGACTCCGGTCGGTTCACTAAAGTGAATGGAGTTCAGCGCTGGTCTGGCTGGGGTACGGGAGAGCCCGGTTTGCCCCTCCCCCAGCCGTCACCCGTAGTGTAAAATCGAGATGTGAATGCAGCCTAATAAAAACGATATGACACTGCCCAATGTATTTATTAAAAGTAAAGGAACATTTTCAGTATTTAAAAAAAAAATGTAATTGTAGTGTTCGACCTTTTTTTTTTTTTTTGGGCATTTCCCATTCTCAATACCTAAACAGCAAGCAAGTTAAAGGGGTACTCCGCCCCTAGACTTCTTATTCCCCCATGCTGCACCCTGTATTCGTTTAGAGCATCGTGTTCAGCGCCGGAGGCTTGTGACATCACGGCTGCACCCTGCTCATGACAGCTGTCACGCCCCCTCCCATAGACTTGCATTGAGGGGTCATGGCCGGGATGTCACGAGCGGGGTGTGACCGTGACATCACCAGCCTCCGCCCTGCATCACCAGTCATCCGGCACAGTGTGAATTTTGCTCTGTGCAACGGATGTCTGGGGTGCCGCAGCCGAGATCACGGGGGTCCCCAACAGCAGGACCCCCCCAATCAGACATCTTATCCCCTATTCTTTGGATAGGGGATAAGATGTCTAGGGGCAGAGTACCCCTTTAAAGGAGAATTTTTACATTTTCACATAGGAAATTGGGACCCACTGCAATCTGCTTTCTGGCGCTCTGGCTCTTCTCGCACACACAGCAGTGGTCGGTACGCACCCTCCATTCATCTCTATGGGAGAGCCAGAGACACACAAGCGCTGTACCCATGTATCTCTGGCTCTCCCATAGAGATGAATGGAGGATACTTCCTGACCCCCGTTACATGCGTCAGGAGGAGATCACGGGGGGCCCAGCACTCAAACCCCCCCCCCCCCCCCCACCACCACCACAATCAGACACTTATCCCCTCTCCTTTGGATTGGGAACACATTTTCCTATGTGGGATTCCTTTAAACCTTCAGTCCTTTGCCTAAAGCGACATTAGACCACGTTTCAGTCAATTTTAACTTTTTTCAAGTATAAGAACAGTAGAAATAGTCGGACTTCTAGATGTCGACACCTTTAGAAAATGTTTAAGCTCTCAATTACTGAAGACCTTTCCCATTCCTGTAGCCGCTCAAAGCTAGTTCCATCAGCTACTGAAGTGCTGATCTTAGGAACGTCGTTCAGAAAAAAGAAAAAGCCACTGACATTAGCCAAGACTAGAAATGTGTAGAAGTGGAGAGGCAGACAAAGAAAATGTAAAACTGCTTCATGACCTAGATATAAAAAAAAAAAGACCTCACGCTTCGGAATTGATATGTTGAAATACATTTGCAGTCGAAGAAAAAAAAAGTTCTGAATAGGATAACATGCACGCTGGCATCTGCAGAGATTGAATTACATGTGAATGACTCTGGAGTTCATGGTCTCTGGTTATTCAGATACGGGCCGGACATAGTTATGCAATCTGCGAGTCATTAGAATGGAGTTGTATCAAAGGTTGGGCCGCATATTCCAACTCCGCACAGCCAAAATATATGCAACCTGGTTCACTCTTGTCCTTCATTCAGCCGACTGCTTCCGTCTCATAGAATTCCAAAATAATTTCTATTGAACATCTACATTTCTAGCAGGAACACATGCGGTTTTCCAAAATCTTGTTAAACATTACATATTTCTACCGTAATTTGCACGTGACCCAGACTGGTGATGACATGGCCCAGATACAGTAATAAACCATATAGATGCAGTTGGGCTGGAATAAAACAAATGGCGCTGATGGGCAAAAATAATAATAATGGAGTGCTTCTTTAACCCCTTAAGGACCAAGCCCATTTTCACCTTAAGGACCAGAGCGTTTTTTGCAAATCTGACCACTGTCACTTTAAGCATTAATAACTCTGGAATGCTTTTACTTTTAATTCCGATTCCGAGAATGTTTTTTCGTGACATATTCTACTCTAACATAGTGGTAAATTTTCTGCGTTACTTGCATCCTTTCTTGGTGAAAAATCCCCAAATTTGATGAAAAATTTGAACATTTAGCATTTTTTTTTAACTTTGAAACTCTCTGCTTATAAGGAAATTAAAGATATCAAATAAATTACATGTTAATTCACATATACAATATGTTTACTTTATATTTTCATCATAAAGTTGACATGTTTTTAGTTTCGGAAGACATCAGAGGGCTTCAAAGTTCCTGCAGCAATTTTCCAATTTTTCACAAAATTTTCTAAATCGGAATTGTTCAGGGGTCCAGTTCAGTTTTGAAGTGGATTTGAGGGGTCTTCATATTATCAGGCCATAAATGACCCCATCATAAAACTGCACCTCCCAAAGTATTCAAAATGACATTCAAAAGTGTGTTAACCCTTTAGATGTTTCACAGGAATAGCAGCAAGGTGAAGGAGAAAATTCAAAATCTTCATTTTTTACACTCGCATGTTCTTGTAGACCCAATTTTTGGAATTTTGCAAGGGGTATAGGGAGAAAAGGCCCCCCCAAAATTTATAACCCAATTTCTCTCGAACATGGCTCAAAAGGGAATTTTGGAGAGAGAGTTTTTCTGAAAGGGTTTTTGGGGGGCATGTCACATTTAGGAAGCCCCTATGGTGCCAGAACAGCAATAAACACCAATATGGCATAATATTTTGGAAACTACACCCCTCAAGGAACGTAACAAGGGGTCCAATGAGCCTTAACACCCCACAAGTGTTTGACTACTTTTCGTTAAAGTTGGATGTGTAAATACACTTTTTCCCCCTAAAATGCTGGTTTTCCCTCAAATGTAAATTTTTTACAAGGGGTAATAGGAGAAAATGCCCCCCAAAATTTGTAACCCCATCTCTTCTAAGTATGGAAATACCCCATGTGTGGACGGCAAGTCCACTGCAGGAGCACTATGATGCTCAGAAGAGAAGGAGTCACATTTGACTTTTGGAAAGAAAATGTTGCTAAAATGTTTTTTTGGGGGGCATGTCGCATATAGGAAGCCCCTATGGTGCAAGAACAGCAAAAAACTCCCCACATGGCCCCACACCCCTGTGCTATTTTGGAAACTACACCCCTCAATGAATGTAACAAGGGGTACAGTGAGCCTTTACACCCCACAGGTGTTTGACAAATTTCCGCTAAATTTTTTTGCGCGAACGCCATTGACCATGTGGTTTAACCCCTTAAGGAACGGGGATTTTTCCGTTTTTGCATTTTCGTTTTTTGCTTCTTGCCTTTAAAAAATCATAACTCTTTAAATTTTGCAACTAAAAATCCATATGATGGCTTATTTTTTTGCGCCACCAATTCTACTTTGTAATGACGTCAGTCATTTTGCCCAAAAATGTACGGTGAAACGGAAAAAAAATCATTGTGCGACAAAATTGAAAAAAAAAAACGCTGTTTTGTAATTTTGGGGGCTTCCTTTTCTACGTAGTACATTTTTCGGTAAAAATGACACCTTATCTTTATTCTGTAGGTCCATACGATTAAAATGATACCCTACTTATATAGGTTTGATTTTGTCGGACTTCTGGAAAAAATCATAACTACATGCAGGAAAATTAATACGTTTAAAATTGTCATCTTCTGACCCCTATAACTTTTTTATTTTTCCGTGTATTGTGTGGTATGAGGGCTCATTTTTTGCGCTGTGATCTGAAGTTTTTAACGGTACCATTTTTGCATTGATAGGACTTATTGATATAAAAAGTGACCAAAAATTCACTATTTTGGACTTTGGAATTTTTTTGCGCACACGCCATTGACTGAGCGGTTTAATTAATGATATATTTTTATAATTCGGACATTTCTGCACACAGTGATACCATATATGTTTATTTTTATTTTTATTTACACTGTGTTTTTTTTTTATTGGAAAAGGGGGGTGATTCAAACTTTTAATAGGGGAGGAGTTAAATGATCTTTATTCACTTTTTTTCACTTTTTTTTGCAGTGTTATAGCTCCCATAGGGACCTATAACACTGCACACACTGATCATTGTTATCCCATAGGGACCTATAACACTGCACACACTGATCTTCATCATTGATCACTGGTTTCTCATAGGAAACCAGTGATCGACGATTCTGCCGCATGACTGCTCATGCCTGGATCTCAGGCAATGAGCAGTCATTCGGCGATCGGACAGCGAGGAGGCAGGTAGGGGCCCTCCCGCTGTCCTGTAAGCTGTTCGGGATGCCGCGATTATCCCGAACAGCCCGACTGAGCTAGCCGGCAACTTTCACTTTCACTTTTAGCCGCGCGGCTCAGCTCTGAGCGCGCGGCTAAAGGGTTAATAGTGCGCGGCGCCGCAATCGGCGCTGTGCGCTATTAGAGGCGGGTCCCGGCTTCACTATGACGCTGGGCCCGCCGTGATATGACGCGGGGTTACTGTGTAACCCCGCGTTATATCAGGAGAGCAGGACCAAGGACGTATCGGTACGTCCTTGGTCCTTAAGGGGTTAATTAATTATCTATTTTTATAATTCAGACATTTCCGCAAGGGGCGATACCATATATGTTTATTTTTATTTAAACAGTTTATTTTTTTACTGGGAAAAGTGGGGTGATTCAAACTTTTATTAGGGAAGGGGTTTAATGATCTTTATTCACTTTTTTTTTTATCACTTTTTTTTTGCAATGTTATAGCTCCCATAGGGGGCTATAACACTGCACACACTGATCTTTTACATTGATCAATGGTTTCTCATAGGAAACCATTGAGCAATTATTCTGCCGCTTGACTGCTCATGCCTGGATCTCACCAGGAGGCAGGTAAGGGACACCGCGGACATCCCGAACAGCCCCCTAGCTTACCGGCAATGGTTTACTTTAACTTTAGACATGGCATTCAACTTTGAATGCCGCGTCTAAAGGGTTAATAGCATGCGGCACTGCGATCAGTGCCGCGCGCTATTAGCCACGGGTCCCAGCTGTTGTAAGAGGCCGGGCCCGACCACGCCATGGCCCCACGTTATAGAACGGGAGCTGACTCATGATGTACCGGTACGTCATGGGTCCTTAAGGGGTTATAGATGCACTCTCTTAAAGGGCAACAGGTATGGACCTGTTTTGCCACTCAACTGATTTGGCTTTGGGACACTCTCTAGATCATTGTCTACGTAGGCTGGCCTTTTAAGAATCATAAAGGGAGCACATGCGCACCCTATGGGCAGAGCATGGAATGGCAGTGACAGGAGCAGATACACATCAGTTGAGAGGACAACCACCATTAGAAGTAACATGTAGACAGTGGGATAACTATTAGGGGTGCAGAGTCACACACAAGGCCTGGAGACAGAGGGAGGCCAAATTAGGAAGACCAATTCTATAAATTGTGCATGATAGGTGTGTGTGTGTGTTGGGGGGGGGGGGGGAGGGAGGGTCCTGTTACAGATTTTACATTGAAGCCCATAAGCTCTTACCAATTCTGTTCTGGTGCTGTTTGATGAGACATGGAATCCATGACATTCCAGATATTGTTGTAATTCTATTACATGCCCCATTTTCTTTCCAAAAATGTTTTGAACTTACCTGACGGAGTAACATATATATCAGCCGTATACTGTATTGTATAGGCTTCCAGTCACGTTAGAAAGTCTTACATATGGTCACCCTCAATTATTCTGAACTCATATGGTTAAAATGTTATGCTGTTTCTAGATACAGAACAAGTTAACATGGGCCTCATTGGGCGCTGCTCCATCAAGGCATGACAAGCATATGGTCGTCATGTCCACTATGTTATTTTGCAATCTCCCTCTGATCTGTATTCATTTCCCAAGTCTAGATTTCCAACATCTAAGGTGGTCACAAAAAGCCCCTTAGCTCTAAGTTGGGACCCCCATAGTGGCTGGGCCCTTTATGCCAGCAAACTTGTTAGTTACACCCATGGTCCTATTGTAATATCAGCAGGATTTCCTCATGGTCCTTTTGGAGGGTTTACATTTATATTATGTATAACAGAGCTCAGTGTAACATTTTTTTCCTGGCACCATGAGCAGACACAAATCCTTCAGTGCTCGGGCTTGTATGGTATTAATATAATTATAAAGGATCCATCCAAACATTTTATTCCTACATTTTGGCCTCATTTCCTAACTGTTCTGTCAGGATGTGATTTACTTCCAGTAAAAAGAGTCAAAGTCACTGGAACAAAAGAAGCAGAAACTGATACAAAATGTTATGGTCTTTTTTTTATTTAGCATATTTTTGTATTATTGGTTTAACTCATTTAGATTAGTGGTAAATATGCCATCTAAAAATAAAACAATATACTCCATCCTATATACAAACTCTTTATTTTTCTGTAACTAGATCCTCTACCAACAGTATATGTGACAAGGATTACAGTGATCTGGTTAAGGTCTTTTTTTCTTCTACATTTCTCCATTTCCAAGATATGGCCAAAAATGCTAATATGTAAATTAACCCATTTGGTGCAATGGTACACCCACCCGGCAAGTCCATGGAAAACACTCCCTTATTAACCCCTTAAGGACCCAGCCCAAATATACCTTAACCCCCTTAAGGACCGGGGTTTTTTCCGTTTTTGCACTTTCGTTTTTTGCTCCTTGCCTTTAAAAAATCATAACTCTTTCAATTTTGCACCTAAAAATCCATATGATTGCTTATTTTTTGCGCCACCAATTCTACTTTGTAATGACATCAGTCATTTTGCCCAAAAATCTACAGTGAAACGAAAAAAAAAATCATTGTGAGACAAAATTGAAAAAAAAAAACGCCGTTTTGTAACTTTTGGGGGCTTCCGTTTCTATGTAGTAAATTTTTCGGTAAAAATTACACCTTATTTTTATTCTGTAGGTCCATACGATTAAAATTATACCCTACTTATATAGGTTTGATTTTGTCGTACTTCTGGAAAAAATCATAACTTCATGCAGGAAAATTTATACGTTTAAAATTGTCATCTTCTGACCCCTATAACTTTTTTATTTTTCCGCATATGGGGCGGTATGAGGGCTAATTTTTTGCGCTGTGATCTGAAGGTTTTAACGGTACCATTTTTGCATTGATAGGACTTATTGACTTTTTTTGCGCGTACGCCATTGACCGTGCGGTTTAATTAACAATATATTTTTATAATTCGGACATTTCTGCACGTGGCGATACCATATATGTTTATTTTTATTTAGACTGTGTTTTTTTTTTTTATGGGATAAGGGCGGTGATTCAAACTTTTATTAGGGAAGGGGTTAAATGATCTTTATTCACTTTTTTTTCACTTTTTTTTTTTGCAGTGTTATAGCTCCCATAGGGACCTATAACACTGCACACACTGATCTTTATCATTGATCACTGGTTTCTCAGAGGAAACCAGTGATCGATGATTCTGCCGCTTAACTGCTCATGTCTGGATCTCAGGCACTAAGCAGTCATTCGGCGATTGGACAGCGAGGAGGCAGGTAGGGACCCTCCGGCTGTCCTGTAAGCTGTTCGGGATGCCGCGATTTTGCCGCGGCTATCCCGAACAGCCCACAGAGCTAACCGGCATTTTTTACTTTCACTTTTAGCCGCGTGGCTGTCCTGTAAGCTGTTCGGGATGCCGCGATTTTGCCGCGGCTATCCCGAACAGCCCAGAGAGCTAACCGGCATTTTTTACTTTCACTTTTAGCCGCGTGGCTCAGCTTTGAGTGCGCAGCTAAAGGGTTAATAGCGCGCGGCACCGCGATCAGTGCCGCACGCTATTAGCGGCGGGTCCCGGCTTCACTATGACGCCGGGCCCGCCGTGATATGATGCGGGGACACCGTGGGACCTCGCGTTATATCACGGGAGCGGGACCAAGGACGTACTCATACGTCCTTTGTCCTTAAGGGGTTAAGGACCCGGCCATTTTTTGAACATCTGACCACTGTCACTTCAAGCATTAATAACTCTGGGATGCTTTTACCTTTCATTCTGATTCCAAGATTGATTTTTTTGTGACATATTCTACTTGAAATTGAAAATTTTGCATTTATTTAACTTTGAAGCTCTCTGCTTATAAGGAAAATGGATATTCCAAATAAATTATGCATTGATTCATATTTACAATATGTCTACTTTATGACTGCATCATAAAGTTTACATGTTTTTACTTTTGGAAGACATCAGAGGGCTTCAAAGTTCAGCAGCAATTTTCCAATTTTTCTCAAAATTTTCATAATCTGATTTTTTCAGGGACCAGTTCAGTTTTGAAGTGAATTTGAAGGGCCTTCATATTAGAAATACCCCGCAAGTGACCCAATTATAAAACTGCACCCCTCAAATTATCCAAAATGACATTCAGTAAGTGTGTTAACCCTTTAGGTGTTT
Organism: Hyla sarda; assembly: GCF_029499605.1. Lineage (NCBI taxonomy): Eukaryota > Metazoa > Chordata > Amphibia > Anura > Hylidae > Hyla > Hyla sarda. Next base: position 49,372,659 of record NC_079195.1, read on the forward strand.
CACAGGAATAGCAGTGTGAATGTGAAGGAGAAAATTCAAAATCTTCATTTTTTACACTCGCATGTTCTTGTAGACACAGTTTAGGAATAGGAGAAAAAGCCCCCAAAATTTGTAACCCAATTTCTCTCAAGTAAGGAAATACCTCATATGTGTATGTCAAATGTTCAGCGGGCGCAGTAGAGGGCTCAGAAGGGAAGGAGAAACAATGGGATTTTGGAGAGGGAATTTTTCTGAAATGGTTTTTGGGGGGCATGTCACATTTAGAAAGCCCCTATGGTGCCAGAACAGTAGAAAACCCCACATGGCATACCATTTTGGAAACTACACCCCTCAAGGCATATAACAAGGGGTCCAGTTAGCCTTAACACCCCACAAGTGTTTGACAACTTTTCGTTAAAATCGGATGTGTAAATGGCAAAAAAAATGTTTTCACTTAAGTGCAGTTTTTCCCCCAAATTTACCATTTTTACAAAGGGTAATGGGAGAAAATGCCCCACCAAATTTGTAACCCCATCTCTTCTGAGTATGGGAATGCCCCATGTTAGGACGTAAAATGCTCTGCTGGTGAACTACAATGCTCAGAAGAGAAGGAGTCACATTTGGCTTTTTGAAAGCAACTTTTGCTGAAATGTTTTTTTGGGGGCATGACGCATTTAGGAAGCCCCTGTGGTGCCAGAACAGCAAAAAAATACCCACATGGCATACTATTTTGGAAACTACACCCCTTAAGGAACATAACAAGGGGTACAGTGAGCCTTAACTACCCACAAGTGTTTGCCGACTTTTTTTTTAAGTTGGACGTGTAAATGAAAAAAAAAAGTTTTTACTAAAATGCATTTTCCCCAAATTGTAAATTTTTACAAGGGGTAATAGGAGAAAATGACCCCCAAAATTTGTAACCCCATTTCTTCTGAGTATGGAAATACCCCATGTGTGGATGTCAAGTGCTCTGCTGGTGAACTACAATGCTCAGAAGAGGAGGAGCGCCATTGAGCTTTTGGAAAGAGAATTAGTTTGGAATGGTAGTCAGGGGCCATGTGCGTTTACAAAGCCCCCCGTGGTGCCAGAACAGTGGACCCCCCCACATGTGACCCCATTTTGGAAACTACACCCCTCACAGAATTTAATAAGGGGTGCAGTGAGTATTTACACCCCACTGGCGTTTGACAGATATTTGGAACAGTGGGCTGTGCAAATGAAAAATGTAATTTTTAATTTTCACGGACCACTGTTCCGAAAATCTGTCAGACACCGGTGGGGCGTAAATTCTCACTGTACCACTTATTACATTACATGAGGGGTGTAGTTTCCAAAATGGGTCACATGTGTCGGGGGTCCATTGTTCTAGCACTATGGGGGCTTTGTAAACACACGTGGCCTTCAATTCAGGACAAATTTTCTCTTCAAAATCCCAATGGCGCTCCTTCTCATCTGAGCATTGTAGTTCGCCAGCAGAAGACTTTACATTCACATATGGGGTATGTTCTTACTCAGAAGGGATGGGGTTACAAATTTTGGGGGGCTTTTTTCCTATTTTCCCTTGTGAAAATGAAAGATTTAGGGTAACACCAGCATTTTAGTAAAATTTTTTTTTTTTTTCATTTTCCCATCCAACTTTAATGAAAATTCGTCAAACACCTGTGTGGTCTTAATGCTCATTATACCCCTTGTTACGTTCCGTGAGAGGTGTAGTTTCCAAAATGGGGTCACATGTGGGTATTTTTTTTTTTTTTTGCGTTTATGTCAGAACCGCTGTAAAATCAGCCACCCCTGTGCAAATCACCAATTTAGGCCTCAAACGTACATGGTGCGCTCTCACTCCTGAGCTTTGTTGTGCGTCCGCAGAGCATTTTACGCTTACATATGGGGTATTTCCGTACTTAGGAGAAATTGTGTTACAAATTTTGGGGGTCTTTTTTTTCCTTTTACCGCTTGTGAATAAAAAGTATGGGGCAATACCAGCATGTTAGTGTAAATTTTTTTTTTTACACTAACAGGCTGGTGTAGCCCCCAACTTTTCCTTTTCATAAGGGGTAAAAGGAGTAAAAGCCCCCCAAAATTTGTAGTGCAATTTCTCCCGAGTACGGAAATACCCCATATGTGTCCCTAAACTGTTTCCTTGAAATACGACAGGGCTCCGAAGTGAGAGAGCGCCATGCGCATTTGAGGACTAAATTAGGGATTGCATAGGGGTGGACATAGGGGTATTCTACGCCAGTGATTCCCAAACAGGGTGCCTCCAGGTGTTGCTAAACTCCCAGCATGCCTGGACAGTCAGTGGCTGTCCAGAAATGCTGGAAGTTGTTGTTTTGTAACAGCTGGAGGCTCCGTTTTGGAAACACTGCAGTACAAGACATTTTTTATTTTTATTGGGGGGGACAGTGTAAAGGGGTGTATATGTAGTGTTTTACCCTTTATTTTGTGGTAGTGTAATGTAGTGTAGTGTTTTTAGGATACTTTAGGGTTAAGGTGAGTTTCCCGCTAGGAGTTTGCGCTGCGGCGAAAAATTTACCGCAGCCCAAACTTGAAGCAGGAAATTTACTGTAAACCTGTCCGTGTGAATGTACCCTGTACATTCACATGGGGGGGGGGGGGGGGGGGGGGGCAAACCTCCAGCTGTTTCAAAACTACAACTCCCAACATGTACTGACAGACCGTGCATGCTGGGAGCTGTACTTTTGCAACAGCTGGAGGCACACTGGTTGGAAAACCTTCAGTTAGGTTCTGTTACCTAACTCAGTACTTTCCAACCAGTGTGCCTCCAGCTGTTGCAAAACTACAACTCTCAGCATTTACTAATCACCGAAGGGCATGCTGGGAGATGTAGTTATGCAACAGCTGGAGGTACCCAACTACAACTCCCAACATGCTGAGACAGCTGTTTGCTGTCTGGGCATGCTGGGATTTGCAGTTTTGCAACATCTGGAGGGCTACAGATTATAGACCAGTGCACAGTGATCTGCAAACTGTGGACCTCCAGATGTTGCAAAACTACAAATCCCAGCATGCCCAGACAGCAAACAGCTATGTGGGCATGCTAGGAGTTGTAGTTTTGCAAAATCTGGAGGGATATAGTTTAGAGACCACTGTATAGTGGTCTCAAACTGCCGCCCTACAGCTGTTGTAAAATTACATATTCCAGCATGCCCAAACAGCTGTCTGGGCATGCTGGGAGTTGTAGTTTTGCAACATCTGGAGTGCTAGAGTTTAGAGACCACAGTCTCATACTGTAGCCCTCCAGATCAACCTACCGGCTTCCGTAGGATCCCGGGAGCCGTCCTGTTCTGCCGCACGTCACTCCGCCTGCCGATCACCGTCGCCGCTGCCTCCGGATGGGTAAGTGGACGTCTGCGTTCGGTCCCCTTCGTTTCCCCGTCCTGCCCCGCCTATTGTGGGTGGGCAGGATGGGGAAAACGAAAGTTAACCCCCCCGCCCCCGATCTGCTATTGGTCGTCGTTTCTGACGATCAATAGCAGACCAATAGCAGGGATAGGAGGGGTTGCATCCCTGCCACCTCACTCCTATCCCTTCAGGGGGATCATGGGTGTCTTAGACAACCGCGATCCCCCTTATATTCCGGGTCACCATAGACCCGTATGACCCGGAAACGGCGCAAATCGCAAGTGTGAATTCACTTGTGATGTGCGCTGCTCGCCGAAGGGGGGGGGGGGGGTTTGGTCTGATGACTAATAGATATCAGCAGTCACCCCGGTCAGGTCCCCGTCCAGCATGCGGCGGGGACTGAAATTCCCATGGGCGCATGGATACGCCCCGAGGTCCTTAAGTACCAGGACGTCAAGGCGTATCCATACGCCCTAGGTCCTTAAGTGATTAAAGAGGTACTCCGGTGGGAAAACATTTAATTTTTTTTTTAAATCAACTGGTGCCAGAAAGTTAAACAGATTTGTAAATTGCTTCTATTAAAAAATCTTTACCCTTCCAGTACTTTTTTGCAGCTGTATGCTACAGAGGAAATTCTTTTTTATTTTTTGTCTTGTCCACAGTGCTCTCTGTTGACACCTGATGCCCGTATCAGGAACTGTCCAGAGCAGGAGGAAATCCCCATAGAAAACCTATGCTGCCCTGGACCGTTCCTGATACAGGCATCAGGTGTCAGCAGAGAGCACTGTGGACAAGACAAAAAGAAATTCAAAAAGAAAAGAATTTCCTCTGTAGCATACAGCTGCATAAAAGTATTGTAAGGATTAAGATCTTTAAATAAAAGTAATTTACATATCAGTTTAACTTTCCGTCACCAGTTAATTAAAAAAAATAAATAAATTCCACCGGAGTACTCCTTAAATATTCATCATGCTGGAATGGTGTTTTCCAGCCAGGGTCCCCCCCAGCGGTTGCAAAACTACAACTCTGAGCATGCTGGGAGTTGTAGTTTAGCAACAGCTGGAGGCACCCTGGTTGGAAAACAGTACTCTGGAAAGACGTATTTAGCCATTGCGCACTGAGAGCACGCAGCTTGTAGTGATAAATATTTATGCGGGTGCTTTCACACCACATTTTGTGCCTTCAGCCAGAATTTCAAAACCTCCTGCTGCCGTACCCATGCCATGCCCCATCAATCTAATAAACCGAACAGAGTCAGCTAGTGATCTGACTTTTGGTCTGCTCTGAAAACTGCAGCAGTACTCAAGATATGGCTAAAATGAAATATGAAAAGTAGTCCCTTTGGTACACTCAGGGCATTTCCAACCCCCGAGGTGCACTAGTACACCGGTCTAGCTGGTCTCTACCTTCATTAATGTTCATACTCTGCACAGAAGCATATAACCACTACTTGCTGTAATATTCCGCACATGCACATTAAGATCACATCTCTGAATATTTATTAGGGCGCATTAACACCACATCTTGTGCCCCTGGCTGACATATCTGGCTGAATTTTAAAATCGCCTACTGCTTTATCCCTGCAGGACCCATGCCATATCCCATTCAATCCGATGGGCCAAATAGTGTCAACTAGTGATGTGACTTTTGGCCCAGACTGAAAACCAAGACATTAGTACCTAAGACATCGGCTAAAATGCTAACATGTAAATAAGTTCCTGGGGCATTTCCAACCCCTGAGGTGCACTGGTACACCCGGTGGCTGGTCTTTGGCCAATAAACCCATAAGGGTGTATTCACACAATGTTATCTGAGGGGGCTGGATCCTGCAGGAGAATTAAAAAAATGCCTGCTGCTGTATCCCCGCTGGATATACGGTCCCGGAGGTACAAAACACGATGTGAATGCATCCTTAAAGAGGTGCTGTCTAGGAACCAGCTGGTTGGGTGTACCAGTGCATCTCGGAGGTTGGGAATGCCACAAGTGCACCAAAGGGACTAATCTACATGTTAACGTTTTGCCTATATCTTGAGAGCGTAAGGGAAAAATAATTGTAAGACCATTGTAACCAGTATCAGTGACACCATTAGGGCCTATTCATATGGCAGAATTTGGGAAGTAGAATTCCACCTGAAATGAAATCCCAACACACTTCAATGGGATTCCGCACTCCCGTTGACACTTCGGAATTTCCGCTTGCGGAAATTCCGAAGTGTCAACGGGAGTGCGGAATCCTATAGAAGTGTAATGGGATTTCATTTCTGGTGAAATTCCGCTGTGTGAAAAGACCCTTAGCCTGTATCAGAAAGTTAGGGCAGCTGATCCTGCTGTAATGTTCCCTTTAAAGGGTTACTCAGCTACCCAGCATCAGGAACATTGCGTTCCTAATGCTGTGTGCGGGCTTCCGTGTTCACACCCGGCCCCTCGTGACGTCACGCCCCGTCATGGGACATCACATCCCGCCCCCTCAATGCAAGTCTATAGGAGCCTTCCCATAGACTTTCATTGAGGGGGCAGGCAGTGACATCACGAGGGGGCGGACGTGAACACGGAAGCCCACATACAGTGTTCGGAACTCAATGTTCCAGACGCTGGGGAGCAGAGTAACCCTTTAACAATGACATAAAATAATAGCATGTTTCTCCCATAGAAGTATATGAAAGAATGTATGGCTGTAGCATACTGTATAAATAGATATAAATTAAAGGACAATATTTAGATGGTCCAATTGGCTGCCACACTATCCAAATCTTTTTGAAATAATTCTACAGAAAATGCCTAGAGAAAACAAAAGGGTGTTCAGATTGTATTCAGACACATCGTGGAAACAGTAAGAACCCCATTCTACACTGGAGAGGCCTCGGGAGGAATATTTCTCGGAGAAATGTTAACTTTATTACGTATATAATTTCCATATGGAATTACGCTTAAATATAGAAGAATGTACATTCTCCCTGCACTCTATACCCAAGCTGCTCATAATACTTGGCGCTGAGCGTTCCTCGGCGTGTTACAGACCGGCATCCCGGTACCTGACATTATGATCTGGTAATTGTAGAACAAAGAACTAATTTAATCAGGTCCGAGCCGCAGACTCCGAGCACAAAACCTTGTTAGAGGGAATTTCTGCTGATTGAACTTCCATTCCGCTCCACTCTTTTTTGTATGGCAGAAGCCACTTAATAGACTTTACTCTTATGTAGTTGTTTGTGGTTTCTGCACATAACCTTGGGCATAATTAAAGAGCAGATCCACTTATTTGTTCACACTGGACCGATTGTAAAGCACCACGGTATATGTTGGCGCTATAAAAATAAAGCATACTGTTAGCTGTATGGTGGTGAAAGTCAAATCATATTGGGTATAAACTACTTGTCACTGATTTGTATTACAATTAAATTACATAGCTACGTAATACACAAGGTTGAAAAAAGACCAGAGTCCATCAAGTTCAACCTTTATCACTATTGTGTCCCTACTGAGTTGATCAAGAGGAAGGCAATAAACCCTTAGGAGGCTTTTATAAGGTAACATTTATTTAAAAAAAAAGCACCCCAGCATTTTTTTTTTTGCTTAGATAATGCAACATAGGCTATTATTAGAAACTAATGTAGAGGTTCTTGTGCTTACCCTTTTTAGCTGATGTGGCAGGCATGGCAGATGCTCCATGTTAGATGTGAATAAATCACTAAAATCTCTTGCTTATGCTGCCTACATTTCCTGTGAATCCTCTGGCTGAGAGTGTAGCATTTGATCACTGCACCTGTTCATCTCATAAAGAGGCTAGAGCTGGAGATCACTGAGGTGAACTCAGACTTTGGTTGGCGCCAGTTCATATTTTTTTGTACTGTATTTTTCACATATATTTTTCTACATGTAGGGTAGGGTCACACATAACGGATCTGCAGCGCAGTGGCATAGTGACCGGGGTGCGGGGGAGGCGGACTGCACCGGGTGACACCAGCCCGATGGGGTGACACCATGCCGCTCAGCACCCTGTATACCCCTGCGCCCGGCTGCATCGGGCTACAACCCCCTCCCCCGGGTCTTCAGCTGGGGTGACACCATGCCGCCAAGCACCCTGTCCCCCCCTCATATTCAGCTGGGGTGACACCCCCCCGTCCAATAAAACTCTATTACTTTCGCTAACCTCCGTCTTCAGTTGTTCCGGTGGCCGGCAAGCCCTGGTCTGATGAGTGACGTCACTCCACAGACCCAAACAGGAGGACGTCAGTGATGTCACTCATCAGGCCACCGCCCGAGAGAAGAAGCACTGCGCAGGCCAGGTGAGTGTGTCTGTGTGTGTCTGCCTGTCTGTCTATTTTTTTGTTTGTGTGTGTCTGTCTGTGTGTGTGTCGGGGGGGGGGGGGGGGGGCGGCGGGACTATGCTATCTAATGGGGAGAACCTGCTACCTTATGTGGGGTACCTGCTACTGAATGACCTAATGCGGTGAACCTGCTACCTAATGGCCAAATGTGGGGAGCCTGCTACCTAATGTGGGGAAATTGCTACCTAATGTGGGGAAACTGCTTCTTAATGTGGGGAAACTGCTTCCTAATGTGGGGAACCTCCCACCTAATGTGGGAAAACTACTACCTAATGTAGGGAATCTATGCTACCTAATGTGGAAAAACTGCTACCTAATGTGGTGAATCTATGCTACCTAATGTGGGGAAACTGCTACCTAATGTGGGGGAACTGCTGCTTGCCTAATACCCCCCCTGGCAGTAGCACCCTCATCATCCACCAGCAACACCCCCCCACAGCAGTAGCACCCCCATCAGCAGATCCTGCTGGTGGATGATGGGGGTGCTACTGCCAGGAGGATGATTCTGCCTTTGGATGCTGGGGGTGCTACTGCCAGGGGGGCCAATAGCACCCTCATCATCCACCAGCAACCCCCACCCCAGCAGTAGTATTCTTATCATCCACCAGCAACACCACCAATCCCTCCCCTCCCGTGGTAATAGCATCAGCTAACGGATGATGAGGGGTGCTATTGCTGTTGTGGTATTGTATTCAGAGGGTGCACTGTATGGCAAGGTTGTATTATATTCAGAGGGCGCAGTGTGTGGTAGTATATTCAGAGGGTACAGTGTGTACTAGTATCATATTCAGGGAGCGCAGTGTATGGTAGTATTGTATTTAGAGAGTATGGTGTGTGGCAGGTTTATATTCAGAGAGGGCAGTGTGTGTTGGTATTAAATTCAGAATGTACAGTGTGTGGTAGTATTATATTCAGAATGTACAGTGTGGGGTAGTATTCTATTCGGTGTGTACAGTGTATGGTAGTATTATATTCAGTGGGTACAGTGTGTGGTAGTATTATATTCAGTGGGTACAGTGTGTGACAGTATAATATTTAGAGGGTACAGTATGTGGTTGTATTATATTCAGAGGGTACAGTATGTGTTAGTATTATATTCAGATGATACAGTATGTGGCAGATTTATAGTCAGGGGTACAGTATTGGGCAGATTTATACTCATAGGGTACAGTATGTAATAGTATTATATTCAGTGGGTACAGTGTGTGGTAGTATTATATTTAGAGGATACAGTATGTGGCAGATTTTTATTCAGAGGGTACAATGTGTGGAAGGTTTATATTCAAAGAGTGCAGTGTATAGTAGTATTATATTTAGAGGATACAGTGTCTGGCAGGTTTTTAAAATAATTATTGCTTTCATATAGAGGATCAGAATCCGCGGACATAGTGAGGAGCCATCTGGATGTCCCATTCTGCAGAGAGAAGATATAGTTGGAACAAGTCATGGCGGTATGTTCCATCTGAATTCGGTAAGGAAAGACTATAGAGAAGACGTCACCTGTAGTCACTGATATAATTGTGTATTCTTCTCACTATAGAAAAGACGTCACCTGTAATCACTGATATCATTGTGTATTCTCCTCACTATAGAGAAGACGTCACCTGTAATCACTGATATCATTGTGTATTCTCCTCACTATAGAGAAGACGTCACCTGTAATCACTGATATTATTGTGTATTCTCCTCACTATGTCCTATTAGAGCTGGAATCACTTGTAAGTTCTGCAGTTATGATGAGTGAAACTACAATTCCCAGCATAACCTTACCACTGCTTAAAGGGGTATTCCGCTGGAAAACATTTATTTTTTAATCAACTGGAGCCAGAAAGTTAAACAGATTTGTAAATGATTCATTCCAAACAACCAAAAGTAACAGCTTACCCCCTTTCTCTTGCTGTGCGCTCGAGCACGGAGCCTGCCGGTATCATCTCCGGTCAACCAATAGAATATGTGAAGAAGAAAAAGTCCAGCACTGTAGCAATGCAATCCAAATGCCTTTTCTTTATTGAACGTAGTCACACCAAGATACAGACAGGAGGTAAAAACTTTCTGACGCGTTTCACACTGTTAGCGCTTGGATTGCATTGCTATTGTGCTGGAATTTTTCTTCTTCACAGATTTGTAAATTACTTCTATTTAAAAATCTTAATCCTTCCAGAACTTATCAGCTGCTGTATGCTCCCACAATTTTTGAATTTCTTTCTGTCTGACTGCAGTGCTCTCTGCTGACACCTCTGCCTTTGTCAGGAACAGTCCAGAGTAGGAGCAAATCCCCATAACAAACCTCTCCTGCTCTGGAAAGTTCCTGACATGGATAGAGGTGTCAGCAGAGAGCACTGTGGTCAGACAGAAAGGAAATTCAAAAAGAAAATAACTTCCTGTGGAGCATACAGCAGCTGATAAATACTGGAAGGATTAAGATTGTTAAATAGAAGAAATTTACAAATCTGTTTAACTTTCTGGCAACATTTGATTTAAAAGAAAATGTTTTCTAGTGGAGTACCCCTTTAAGTTATTCTGGGAGCTGTAGTTTTAAATGGTGAAAACCTCTTAAGCGCTTTTCCATTCTGTGGCAATTGGTATATTTGATTATCATACTGGAATTTTTCACAATGCGCTACACCATGGGTGTCTGTCACAACAGGCTAAAAAATTACTTTGGGGGAGGGGGGGTTCAGCTATGGGGTGACACCGTTTGCCATTGCACCGGGTGACACCAACCCTAGCAACGCCACTGCTGCAGCATATTTTACGCTGCAGATCCGCCGGTGAACTGACCCATTTTGTGCCTCCAGCTGTTGCCCTGCCTCGCCCCACCCCTGGCCTGCTCGCAGCGAGCAGGGGCGTGACCGTGACATCCGAGGCTCTAAACTAACGCCGTGTGCAGCAGGGAAATCGCGGGGGTCCCCAATGGCAGGACCCCCTCGATCAGACATCTTTTCCCCTATCCTTTGGATAGGGGATAAGATTTCTAGGGGCGGAGTACCCCTTTAATCCAAGACACAACCTATTCTTGAGTGTGGTGTTCTCTCCGGAAGAAACCAGCCATGTTATTTTTGTATTTTTATGCAATACTTCTTTGTGTCCTTTTGTCTGACTATTGTATTTAAATATTAAAGAGCTCTACGACAACTTAAAAGAAAATAGAAAAAAAAAACAAAGAACTATGACGACCATTTTTAACCATTTCCTTCCTTGATGGTCCATAGAAGAACGCAAATGAGGGGATTTGCCTGAGGGCTATAAAATCTACCTCAGATTGACGTGCATTATCTGGTGGGAAAGGCCGGACACTGTGCACCTCAATACACTGGGGGCCCTTCACATCAGAGTGGATATTTGTGTTTGCGGATTCTGAAATAAATCATTTAGCATTTGATCCACTTACACAGAACTTGACTTCACATGTCCTGCCAATATTTTGTGTTAAGTGTAGAATGCAGGTTCCAATACTTTCCTGATGTATGCAGGTATGACAGTATGCAGGATGGAGGGTTGGAGGGTTACATATATTGTTTTAAAATGGAAAACTAAAGATAGAACAGAAAAAAATCACTAATAAACCTTGTAATACCACTTTCACACAGCAGGGGGCTTTGAAAAAGAAGCATTTTGTAAACTATTTTAGGGTTGGATTTCTATACAGTGTATAACTCAGAATATGCACATATTTAGAGGAACCGATCTGCACCCCGATTGTTGACCTCTGTCATCATTCCACTTGTTATATACATCTTGAATCTGGAGATTTCTCCCCCCAACAACCTCACATGCCAATGATCATCCATTCTAAGCTCCTGCTTATTTTTCTGTTGATCTATGGAAAGATATCATCGGGTCCCCGTCCTGACAATCCTAATCTCTCACATCATGCATGAGAAACTAATTTCCTGCCTGTTCTTTTGGATTGGTAAATCATATATAGAGAAACTGACACCAAGCTTAACATTCAATTATTTAACTAAACGGATTTACAGTATTTCCAAAATAAAATAAACCCTAAATCATCTCTGTGTACACAGCATGGGATGGTGACTGGATACTGTTTGCTTCCAAATGAAACATAAGAGTTGAAAATGCTAGTTATTAATAATAGATCATTTCTCAGAATATTGTAGGACTATATATGACCTGTATAGCAATTCCGTATCGCAATGGTAGAGTGAATGTAGCCAGGGCTGCCATCAGAAATGTTGGGGCCCCTTACACAGCTTGTAGTCGCCGCCCCCCCCCCCCCCCCCTTCCCTCACTGCGGCACACGCTGGATTTTACCTTAGTATCGGGCTTAGAGACATAAAATAATATCACTACTCCATATTATTACTGCAATGACTAAATAATATCACCATACTGTAAGGAAATAAAAGCCACTATACGCAGACCAGAATCACTAATAACACCACAATACAAGGGACATATAATTCTGCCACACCATGACCACTACCATTACCACTGACACTGCTATATTGTTATTGAATAAAAACCACTACACAAAAGATCAATGGGGGAGATTTATCAAAACCTGTGTAGAGGAAGAGTGGTGCAGTTGCCCATAGCAACCAATCAGATTGCTTCTTTCATTTTTCACAGGTCTATTTAAAAATGGAAAAAGCGATCTGATTGGTTGCTATGGGCAACTGCACCGCTCTTCCTCTACACTTGTTTTGATAAATCTCCCCCAATAACCTCTATATAGGAGTAGATTTGAGCTGTACACAGGTGCTGCAGGCGATATGAGTGATTATGGTTACATACTCACAGGGGCGTCTTCTCTGATCGGAGTCGTTGATTTTTCTCTTTCTTCTCCATCTGTCCTGGGTCATCATGAAGATGTCTCCCGATCACAACTCATCTTCACCGAATCTGCCAGACAAACATTTTAGGATTCTTGCTACAGCAAAGTCCTCACCTCTATACAAACCCCCTATATGTATTACACAGCCCCATATAGTAGTCTCTTTTGTGTCCTGTGTAGTATTAGGCCCCAACATTGTCCTCATACATTTTAATGCCCCCTCACATTGCCCCGATATATAGTAATGTCCCTGTACACATCCCCCATACATTATAATGCCCCCTCACATTGACCCCATATATAATAATGCCTTCTTACATTACCCCCACACATAATAATGCCTCCTCACATGGCCCCACATATAATAATGCCCCCTCACATGGCCCACCTATATAGTAATGTCCCCGTACACATCCCCCATACATAATAATGCCCCCTCACATTGACCCCATATATAATAATGCCTTCTTACATTACCCCCACACATAATAATGCCTCCTCACATGGCCCCACATATAATAATGCCCCCTCACATGGCCCCCATATATAGTAATGTCCCTGTACACATCCCCCATTCATAATAATGCCCCCTCACATGGCCCATATATATATATATATATATATATATATATATATGAATGCCCCCTCACATGGCCACTATATATATATATATATATATATATATATATATATATATATATATCAATGCCCCTATATATATTAATGCCCCTTCACATGGTCCCTTTATATATTAATGCCCCTTCACATAGCCCCTTTATATATTAATGCCCCCTCACATGGCCCCTTTATAAATTAATGCCCCCTCCCATGGCCCCTTTATATATTAATGCCCCCTCACATGGCCCCCATATATATTAATGCCCCCCTCACATGGCCCCTTTATATATTAATGCCCCCTCACATGGCCCCTTTATATATTAATGCCCCCTCACATGGCCCCTTTATAAATTAATGCCCCCTCCCATGGCCCCTTTATATATTAATACCCCCTAACATGGCCTCCATATATATTAATGCCCCCCTAACATGGCCTCCATATATATTAATGCCCCCCTAACATGGCCTCCATATATATTAATGCCCCCCTAACATGGCCTCCATATATATTAATGCCCCCCTAACATGGCCTCCATATATATTGATGCACCCCCCAAACATGGCCTCCATATATATTAATGCACCCCCCACAAACATGGCCTCCATATATATTAATGCCTATTGCCTTTAATAAAAACAAAAAAACCACTCACCTCTGCCTCGTTCCCCCGCAGCTCCTGTTCTCTCCTCTTCTCTCTGCTTCCTGTGCTGACAGCCTCCGCAGAGCCGCTGCCGCACAGGAAGTCTGGGCTGGAATGACAGGACAGAGCCACCGGCTCCTTCCTGTTACGTCAGCTGCCGCAGCCGAGTGCGCGCTTAATGCTGTGTGCGTCTTAAAGGCGCACTCTGTGTTAGAAGCTGTAGTCGCTCGGGGATTCTGGACAGGTGTGCGGTATCCACGGACGCAGCACCCCCCCCCCCCTCCTCCTTCCCCTGCTGGCCCAGTAGCAGGGGGCATGATGGGGCCCGCAGGTGAAGGGTCTGGTTATGTACATGCAGGGACCATGCCAGCACCGGTCCCAGCATGTTACAGCCCTAGAGCCCCAGGCCCGCTTAGGTGCTCGGGCCCCTCACTGGGGTCCTGGCTGTACCCCCTGATGGTGGCCCTGAATGTAGCACAGAACAAAAGCAAAGAGATTATTTACTGTCTGTCTATCTACCTATCTGTCGGTCTGTCAATCTATCTATCATTTCTATCTATCTCATATCTATTTATATATCTATCTTTCATATCTATCTATCTCTCTCTCATATCTATCTATCTATCTATCTATCTCATATCTATCTATCTATCTATCTATTTATCTATCTATCTATCTCATATCTATCTATCTCATATCTATCTATTTATCTATCTATCTCATATCTATCTATCTGTCGCATATCTATCTATCTATTTATCTATCTCTCTCATATCTATCTCATATCTATCTATCTATCTATCTATTTATAGACACAGAGGAACAGCAGCACTCAAGTTGGCATTCAAAAAATGTGGCTTTTTATTCACCAAAACATCAGAGCGACATTTTGGCCGTCTGTCAAGGCTTGACAATGTCCATGTAAGATGGCCGAAACATTGTTCTGATGTTTTGGTGAATAAAAAGCCACAATTTTTTCATGCCAACTTGAGTGCTGCTGTTCCTCTGTGCTTATGGCTCCATGGGACTTTTGGACTTAAAGGGGTACTTCCGTGGAAAAATATTTTTTTTAATCAACTGGTGCCAGAAAGTTAAACATATTTGTAAATCACATCTGTTAAAAAATCTTAATCCTTCCAGTACTTTTTAGGGGCTTTGTACTAAAGAGAAATCCAAAAAGAAATGCATTTCCTCTGATGTCATGACCACTTTCCTCTCTGCTGTCCATTTTAGGAACTGTCCAGAGTAGGAGAAAATCCCCATATCAAACATATGCTGCTCTGGACAGTTCCTAAAATGGACAGCAGAGGTCAGCAGAGAGCACTGTGGTCAACACATCAATGGAAATGCATTTCTTTTTGGATTTCTCTTTAGTATACAGCCCCTAAAAAGTACTGGAAGGATTAAGATTTTTTTTAATAAAAGCGATTTACAAATCTGTTTAACTTTCTGGCACCAGTTGATTTAAAAAAAAAATGTTTTCCACGGGAGTACCCCTTTAACATTTGAGTACTGCCCAGATTTTCTGAAAGTTCATCTATCATCTATCTCATATCTATCTATCTATCATCTCATATCTATCTATCTATCTATCTATCTATCCACCTATCCATCTATCAGTTTAGCTCAGCAGAGTTGGGCAAATGGAATAAAACTCCAGTTGGAGATACTGACACGGATCAAATGCTGGGCTTCCTATGCAGTTTATTATTCAAAAACAAAACACAACCGTATTCACTATGGCACAAAATTTAAACAAAACCTTCTTGTCCAGTACTAAAACCCTATTAAACACATTGGCTGACATTTATCAATGAGTTTACACCTTTTTTTCTCTGTACAAAAGGCGCTATTTTGGCGCACTGTGTGTTATTTTGCGCCTTTTGGTGGTAGAATATTTTAATCATTCCAGATGTTTTGGAGTAGCAGTACACGCTTTTCAATTCAGCGTACGCCGTGGACTGAAATTTATGAACTGCGCCTTTTTGTAAAAAGGCGCAAAAAAGGCGCAAAGCCACTGAAAAGTGTCTAAAACTACACCATCCCAGACCTGGCGCAGCTTTTTGGTGTATGTGAAGAGAGAAATTTCAGAAAATGTTTACCTGCACAACATTTATCAAATGTTCTGTGACCATTTAATACATTTGGCGCTCCTACACATTACCAGCACACAAAAAAGGTGTAGAAAAATGCTTCACTTACACTACAATGATAAATGTGGGCTATTGAGTGGCCCTCACTATGTATGTTGCCTACTACTGGCCACTCGGAAAAACAAACTTTAACTGTGTTATCTCGCACATCTGGTACTTGTCACATAGTCCACTGTTTGAGGCTGCAGTACAAATCCCATGTGAGGATCATGTTCCTCTCAGATCACTAGCAGACAAGTTTTATGCTAGTTTTAATGCCCAGTAATCAGCTGTCTTCAGAACCTGTGTTGACCAGGGCCTGTCTGAGAGCCTGGTGTGGCCAAGGAAGCGAGATGTAGACCCCACAGCCAATCCTGCCATTCATTCATTAAAAATCCAGGCCTAAAAATAGGATTTACCAAATCTCCCTGGATCTGCTAGAGATTTAAAGGGGTTGTGCGCTGCCCTGCAGTTCGGAGCTCCGCTCACAGCATCCGGAAGTTCATTACTCCGAACGCTGTGTGCGGGCTTCCGTGTTGGCAGCCGCCGGGCGTGACGTTCGCAGCCGCCCGCCCCCTCGTGACGTTACGCCCGCCCCCTCTACCAAAGTCTATGGGAAGGTGGCGTGACAGCGGTCGGGCCCCCTTCCCATAGACTTTCGTTGAGGGGGCGGGCGAGCGTGACGAACACGGAAGCCCGCACACAGCGTTCGGAGTAATGAACTTCCGGACACTGTGAGCGGAGCTCCGAACTGCAGGGCAGCGCACAACCCCTTTAACACTTTCCTGGATTTCACATATCACATCCAGATTTCCCTGGATGAGATATGTGCTTCCTGAGACCTAGTGTCCACATATCATGGGTGCCTTGGTAAAATAAAGTAATCCCTGATGGTTGGATTTACTATGATCTATCTATCTCTTTATCTAGACACAGCAAAAAAAGAAGCAGCACAACCACAAGGTGTATACTGAAGACGGATATAGGGTCCTGGTTACGGATCCAACCAGACATCCAAATACAAGAAAAAATCCGGCAGCAATCCAATATACATGAAATCAAACTAGTATAGTTTCTTCACCATGTCTGTTTTCTATTTATCTATCTATTATCTATATCTCTATCTATCTAAAGCAATGGGCACAACAGCACTCTTGATGAAAAAAATGAAATAAAGTGAAGGGTGCAGGCTACTGTAAACAAAATCAGTCCATATAGATTCTTCCGCATCCATAAAAATGAGAAGCAGTGCAGCACTCCATAAAGTGAAAAAAATGGTGAATTTATTCCATCAAAAAAGTGTAACAATTAGCAGCGACGTTTCGATCCTCTCCAGAATCTTTTTCAAGCCTGAAAAAGATCCTGGAGAGGATTGAAACGTTGATGTCTACTGTATCTATCTATCTCTCATATCTATCTATCTATCTCATATCTATCTATCTCACATCTATCTATCTATCTATCTCATATCTATATATCTATCTCATATCTATCTATCTATCTATCTATCTATCTCATATCTATCTATCTATCTATCTATCTCATATCTATATATCTATCTCATATCTATCTATCTATCTATCTATCTATCTATATCTAACTCATATCTATCTATCTCCAATCTATCTATCTATCTATCTATTGTCACGATTCGACTTACAGGTTGTGGATCCACTGTGTCAGCCAGGGATTGGCGTGGACCGTGCTGGTGGACCGGTTCTAAGAGGCTACTGGTGTTCACCAGAGCCCGCCGCAAAGCGGGATGGTCTTGCTGCGGCAGTAGCAACCAGGTCGTATCCACTAGCAACGGCTCAACCTCGCTGACTGCTGAGAAGGCGTGGGACAGAAGGACTAGGCAGAGGCAAGGTCAGACGTAGCAGAAGGTCGGGGCAGGCGGCAAGGTTCGTAGTCAATATGGATAGCAGGAGATCAGGTAACACAGGCTTTGGACAACACTAAACGCTTTCACTGGCACAAGGCAACAAGATCCGGCAAGGGAGTGCAGGGGAAGTGATGTGATATAGCCAGGGAGCAGGTGGAAGCTAATTAAGCTAATTGGGCCAGGCACCAATCATTGGTTCACTGGCCCTTTAAGTCTCAGAGAGCTGGTGCGCGCGAGCCCTAGAGCGCGGAGCCGCGCGTGCCAGCACATGACAGCTGGGGACCGGGACGGGTAAGTGACTTGGGATGCGATTTGCGAGCGGGCGCGTCCTGCTGTGCGAATCGCATCCCCGCCGGCAATGTCAGTGCAGCGCTCCCGGTCAGCGGGTCTGACCGGGGCGCTGCAGGGAGAGAGATGCCGTGAGCGCTCCGGGGAGGAGCAGGGACCCGGAGCGCTCGGCGTAACATCTATCTATCTATAGAAAGTAGAAACAGTGGCACTCCAGGTAGGTGAAGAAAGTGGTGTCTTTATTCACTCAAAAAGTGCAACGTTTCGGCCGGCTCACCCAGCTTGATAAAGGAGTTTGAGAAAGACCAGGAGAGTTGGTTGAAACGTCGCTGTGTTACATTCACCACTTTATGGAGTGTGCTGGTGGGGATCCTGTGTAGTTTTCAGTGCTGGCGTCAAGGCGTGGTCCGAGTGCAGCAGCTTTACTTTTATACACCCTACTTGACCCTGATCCCCACAACTCCCAGGAGCCGTAGATCAGATTGCCATCACCCCTCAGGTGAGTATATCACTTAGGTGTGGTGGAGGGTTCACACCAAGTTGATACACACTACAAGGGAACGCCCCCTGTTCTTTTTCATCTCTCCCAATTTCGTCTATGTATAATTGCTGAATTCATTGTGCACACAGTCCAAAGAGAAAACCGCAATACAAATACACCCCAAATTGTGTGGATTTTTTATTTTACCGCTGTAGATTTTCCTGCTGAATTTGACAAAAAAAAGAAAGAAATACAAAACAAAGATCAATGGTTTTGAAATTTGCTATTGCAGATTTTGTTGTAAACCCGTAAGCGAACCCCAAAAAATTCCACAATGTTACATTTGATAGAAAAAAAAATAACAAAAAAAATGTATTTTTTTTTATTAGGTTTCATTTGTAAATATGTACGATTTTAAGAAGAACCTGGACACTTCTTGTAAAGTGTTGTAATTTGCTGAAAATCATGTGTCAAAATTGGGTAGCAAAAGCCGACACTAAACTGTATATATCTGCCAGAGCGCAGATATATTATCATGGTTTATGTTACAAACAGACACAACTTTTGTCTGCCATTTCTTTTGCCTAAAAAAAAATAGCCAAAAATAAACCTGCCTATTGTTTTTCTCCATGATGCCATTTTTGTGGCACCCCCCCCCCCCCCCCCCCCAAAAAAAAAAAAAAAAAAAAAAACTAGCGCGTATCAGCGTAGGCATTTTTATTTGCCATTTTATCTCCTGCGTTTCTTTCATTACAAGTCATGCGATTCTTTACTCGTGTCGCTCAAGGATTTCTAATGAAGAATTAAAGGGTTACTCTTCTTCCCCAGCATTGGGAACATTTTGTTCCGAACGCCTGGAGCGGGCGACGGGGGTCGTGACGTCACGGCCATGCCCCTCGTGATGTCACATTACTCCCCCTGAATGCAACCCTATGGGAGGGGGCGTGGTGGCCGCCACGCCCCCTCCCATAGACTTGCATTCAGGGGGAGTGGGGTGACGTCACAACCCCCGTCGCCTGCTTTCTAGACAAAAGTCGGGTGCTGCACAGAGATCGTGGGGGTTCCAGCTGCAGGATCACATCAAATATCTTGTCCCCTAGCCTTTGGATAGGGGATAAGATGTCTAGGTGCTGAGTACCCCTTTAAGGGAAAAAAAACACGGGAAAAAAAACATACATTTATATAAACTGTTCCAAGGCTCCCCAAGAACAAAAAAGCAGCATCACATTTAGCAAAGTCTGGGTGTGGGTAGCAGGTCGAAAACAAGTGTAATCCTCTGTGTCCTCTGTTGTGTGTTTCGTGAGCCGACCCTACAGCTCTCCTGTGGCTACTTCCATGGCTTCAAGTTAATCTCTCTGCTGCATACGTTGAACAAGGGGAATTTGGACGATAACTCGCAGGGAGTGACTTCAGGTGACATCATTTTGTAAGATGCCAAGCCGAGTTCTCTTCACACAGCAAACAGAGCTCACACCCGTTTCCCCAGTTCACCGTGACAATCCGGTGCCCATGCATATTAGGACTGACATCAACTAAGTCCCACGATCTTCCCCACCCCCCACCAAGACGATGATCAAAGAAAAATGACTATCTCGCTTAGCAGTGCCAACAGAAAAATGTAATATCCTAAGATAAACTTCTATGTAGTTATGTCATGCTGAAGGGGACAAGATGCTTGGAACAATGACAAAGGGTCTTCAGATGAATAAACAATGATCTCTGTGGATGGGTTCATAGGAGCTACTTAGATCTGGAGGGGTTTTGTGTCTGCTCAGCCGCCCCAGGCACAGTCCTGCTATTTCGGTCTATAGGATGTGTAGCCAATATGCAATCATTTTCAGCTGTGGATCATTTTAGAGAGTGGCAGGTGAAGCTACAGTCATCTGTCAAGTGACAATAACGGAGTTTCTCACACCATTTCAGAAGGCCACCGTGCATCACTTTGATAAATACATTTATTTCCTCCCCCTCAATGAAGAAAAATAAAGGCAGCAGTGAAGTCTGAAGTAGCTCCGGAGTTCAGGTATTGGATTTAGGCTTGTCTAACTAATGCTAAAGTCTGTTGTTGGCATTTACATGGGAGTAGATAGATAGGATCCAGCTGGAGAACAGGGAAGATATAGAGATGCATGGGATACTGTGGTTGGAATTAATGGGGAAAAGGTTGCACTTCAACTTAAGGCAGTAGGGGAATGGCTACAGAGGGAGGATTGTACGTACCAGGGGATAGGCTACAGAGACGATTATGTGTACCAGGGGAGTGGCTACAGAGAGGATTATGTGCACTAAGGGAGTGGCTACAGAGTGAGGATTATGTGGACCAGGGGATATACTACAGAGAGGATTATGTGCACCAGGGGATAGACTACAGAGAGGATTATGTGCACCAGGGGATAGACTACAGAGAGGATTATGTGCACCAGGGGATAGACTACAGAGAGGATTATGTGCACCAGGGGATAGGCTACAGAGTGGATAATGTGCACTTTAGGGAGTGGCTACAGAGTGAGGATTATGTGGACCAGGGGATATACTACAGAGAGGATTATGTGCACCAGGGGATAGGCCACAGAGAGGATTATGTGCACCAGGGGATAGGCTACAGAGAGGATTATGTGCACTAAGGGAGAGGCTACAGAGGAAGGAATATGTGTACCAGGAGATAGGCTACAGAGAGAATTATGTGCACCAGGGGAGAGGCCACAGAGAGGCAGAGAGGATAAAATGCACTAAGGGAGAGGCTACAGAGGGAGGATTATATGGACCAGGGATTGGCTGCAAAAAGAGCATTATGTGCACCAGGGGACTGGCTACAGAGAGGATAATGTGTACCAGAGGAGTGTCTACAAAAAGAGTATTATGTGCAAAAGGGGAGTGGCTACAAAAAAAGGATTATGTGCCCCAGAGAGTGGCTACAGAGAGGATTATGTGCACCAGGGGAGTGGCTACAGAGAGGATTATGTGCACCAGGGGAGTGGCTACAGAGAGGATTATGCCTACCATGGGAATGGCTACAGAGAGGATTATGTGCACTAGGGGAGAGGCTACACAGAGAATTATGTCTACCAGGGGAGAGGCTACAGAGAGGATTATGTGCACCAGGGGAGTGGCTACAGAGAGGATTATGTGCACCAGGGGAGTAGCTACAAAGAGGATTATGTCTACCAGGGGAGAGGCTACAGAGAGAGGATTATGTACCAAGATAAAAGAAAAGCTTTCTGAAGGGCATGTAAATCTGAAAGGGGTTATCTGGGCACAACATTTTTTTATTACATCTCTTTGGGCATGGCATGAAAACTGCTGTGGCAAGTGATTGCCCGACACTATCAAGACAATCACGGAATTTGGAAGAAAAGTGGAAAGTAAGGACTGAAAGATGTCACAGTGGGAGCTCTAGGGGACTCAGGGAGTTAAATATCTTTTTATTGTGCTGCCACCATCAACATATGAGTTTCTTTGGTGCCCGATAAACTCTTTTAAGCTAAGGAGGGCCTGAATCTAAGGCTTAGGGAATATAAATCATACCATACTAAGCCTAAGATTCACAGACCCTTCATAAAGAAAGTTACTGCCCTGTTGGCCTCAGTCCCTGATGGACCTGAGGAAGAGGACATTTCCCCCTTGAAACACATTGTCCTAATACTGCAATAAAGTATTGAATTCTTGAAGACAATCCGCGTGTTCAGCACTTCCACTGACCCATTGATTCTCTCCTATGCTGTAATGTCTTCTACTTAAAGACTATGGGAAGGCGCTAAGGAAACCAACAGAAGCTTTAAAGTGTTGTGCACAACCGGCCCACTATTCTCCATTATTACCCCAGTTCTATAGCCTTCATCCTCCTTAAATCCTTATGGTGATTTTTTTTTGTGGCATACACTCAACCTATCCTTCATTTCTTCATTATTTCTAGGATGATAGAACCTATTACCGCATACACCCCTTCTATTATCATTACAGTGAAAACCCCTAACACTGAGTTATCCT
This sequence comes from Hyla sarda, assembly GCF_029499605.1. Lineage (NCBI taxonomy): Eukaryota > Metazoa > Chordata > Amphibia > Anura > Hylidae > Hyla > Hyla sarda. The sequence continues at coordinate 49,395,156 of NC_079195.1, forward strand.
GAATTATTATCACAGTTCTATCCTACTACCCTATATTGCTCCATTAGGCTTCATTTACAGTATGTTTTATGCAGTGGCAGTATGTAGATATATGCTGACGTATTCATTGACTCTAATGGGTCAGATGTAGCCTAAGGGTGCGTTCCCACAGGGCGTATACGCAGCGGATTTGACGCTGCGCAAAATATACAGCAGCAGCGGGAAATACGCTGCGTATTCCTTGCTCACTATGCACACAGGGCTTTCCCGCGGCAGCCCTATGTGTGTAGTGAGTTTTGGAGGCGGAGCCGCGCGTCACAGACACGCCGGCACACAGCCCCGCCTCTAAAACTCACTACACACATAGGGCTGCCACCGGAAAGCCCTGTGTGCATAGTGAGCAAGGAATATGCAGCGTATACGCCCTGTGGGAACGCACCCTAATAGTGACTATGTTCAATCCCCTTTCCAAACATGCAGGACTTAAAAACATTGTAGGTCAACACTTTCCAGTCTGGCTAAAGTTCAGGAATTGAAGTGGGGGGGGGGGGGCAGGGAGTGGGAGGGGGACTAGCACTCCTCTCTGCTCACTCCTGTCCTGTCTATCAGACTCCTGTCTTAAAACAGAGAGGAGTGGGTTACAGAGCAACCTGCAGTGACTGGATGAAGAGACCCAGCACAGCACAGCAGACTCAGAGACTCAGGGAGGATGTGAATGCATGGTAAGTGAGGGCAGGCTCAGTGCTTGCCTCGGACACACCCCTTCCTGAGCAGTGGATGTCAGAATGAGTGAGTAGTAGAACAAAGGGATTTGTGAGCCAAATGGAGAAGCTAAACACATAAAAAAAGACAAGTAAAGAATCTGCATGACCTAGTGAGTAACATATATAAGCATGTTTATGTTTTTTCTCTAATATGACAGGTAGGCTTTAAAGGGGTACTTCCCTGGAAAACATTTTTCTTTACATCAACTGGTGCTAGAAAGTTAAACAGATGTGTAAATTACTTCTATTTAAAAATCTTAATCCTTCCAGTACTTATCAGCTGCTGTATACTACCCTGTTTTTGAATTTCCTTTCTGTCTGACCACAGTGCTCTCTGCTGACACCTCTGCTGGAACTGTCCCAAGCAGGATAGCTATGTGGATTTGCTCCTGCTCTGGACAATTCCTTAAATGGACAGAGGTGTCAGCATAGAGCACTGTGGTCAGACAGAAAGGAAATTCAAAAAGAAAAGAACTTCCTGTGGAGCAAATAGCAGCTAAGTACTGGAAGGATTAAGATTTTTAAATAGAAGTAATTTACAAATCTGTTTAACTTTCTAGCACCAGTTGATAAAAAAAAAAAAAAAAAAGTGTTTTCCAGCAGGGTACCCCATTAAGGTCAATGGGCCTGCTGGCAAGCATAAAATGTGAACTTATAAATACAACCTTATGGCATCATATTCCCTAGCTGAAAGCTGTCCGGCCATTCTGGGAGTTGTAGTTTTGCAACAGCTGGAGGCACACTAGTGGTAAAACACTGCCCTGTCTGAACCTATTTGGCACCCTTAGCATAAATTACATTTCCGTGTTTTGACGTTTTTTTTTTATAAGCATTTTATATGGCCTGATGGCTCATTGTAAGGCATCATTTACAAACAGGGTTTCTGGTACACAATGTGGACACTCAGGAGCAAAAAGACTTTAAATTAGCTTTTCACCTAGAAGGATAAGTAGAAAAGCAACAGCTTAGCCATAATGTATTGCTGTAAGTAATGCCTCGGACCCAGGAGAGAAGGAATTATACTCCTATTAGGAAGTGACCTTTTAGACAGGTAGAAACACTAATCCAATCAATTAGCCCCAAATACACAATACTTTCTTGTTAACCCCCTTCCAAAAATAGATAATTTGTTTTATTACCGAAATCAGTAGTACAGGAAATTCATCCCTCTCTTGTTGTGGCACCTCTGAAACACGGCAGTGATCAAAGTGCGCCTTGTTTAATGAGGGCATGCGAGATTGAAAAGCGGAGATCCTCCGCCGCCACCATCACGCCAGCCTCCAAGGTTATTCTGCTCCAAAGGAAAGTTTACCACCCAAACTTACAAGTATTCGCCTAACTAATGTATTTGTCTTTATTTCTGTGCTAGGAGTGGTATTTGATTTAAAGGGATAAAAAAAAAAAAAAAAAGAAGTCGCCCCCACCCCCCAAAAAAAACAAAACGAACAAAAAAAAAAAAACACCCTTCTTGTCTATGTGTCGGATATTTCAGCTCTTCCCCATTGTAAAGAAGAAATAGCTGCAATACCAAATACAGCTTTTTGGCAAGTATGGAGCAGTTTCTTGAATAAAAAAAAAATTTAATTAAAGGGGTACTCCAAAGGAAAAAAAAAATTTCAAATCAACTGGCTCCAGAAAGTTATACAGATTTGTAAATTACTTGTTACACCGGCCGTGAGCGCAGTGTCCCTGTGTCCCCGACCTCCGGCGGGCCAGGATTTGCATCACGGTACGTGCCCGCATGCGAATCCTGGCCGTATCTCACCGCACTCTGCTCCAGTATGTCCTTATGTCTCTCAGCTCCGGTGGGTGCGTCGCCGTCCCTTAGGGCGCGCACGTGCCAGAGCTCTGAAATTTAAAGGGCCAGTACAACCATAATCAGTGAATACACCTGACACCACACTATAAGTTGTTTGCACCTCCCACACTTCCCTGCCGGATCTTCAGTGCCTATTCCCTGAGAGAAAGCGTTCCTATGGCCTGTTGCCATACCCGTGTATCCAGACCTTCCTGCTACGTTTTTTGACTACTGACCTTTGCCGCCTGCCTTGACCTTCTGTTATGTTTGACTACACTACTGCCTCTTCCTTCGGAACCTCGCCTTGCTCAGTTACCTGTGTGGTCGAGCCGTGTCGGGGGTAGTGACCTGGGTGTCACCTGCCACATCAAGCCTATCCTGCCTTGCGGCAGGCTCTGGTGAAGACCAGCGGCACCTTAGACTACGCTCCCCGATACGGTCCGAGTCATCAGCCACACAGGTAGAGGATCCACATCCAGCACTGTGACATTACTTTTATTTAAAAATCTTAATCCTTCCAGTACTTATCAGCTGCTGTATGCGGCAGAGGAAGTTGTGTTGTTCTTTTCAGTCTGACCACAGTGCTCTCTGCTGACACCTCTGTCCGTGTCAGGAACTGTCCAAAGCAGGAGCATATCTCCATAGCAAACTTCTCCTGCTCTGGACAGTTCCTGATATGGACAGAGGTGTCAGCAGAGAGCACTGTGGTCAGACTGAAAAGAACTACACAACTTCCTCTGTACTATACAGCAGCAGATAAGTACTGGAAGGATTAAGATTTTTTTACAGAAATAATTTACAAATCGGTATAATTTTCTGGCATCAGTTCAAATAAAAATATTATTTTCTCCTCTGGAGTACCCCTTTAAGTTCTGTAATTCCAGAAACAGCTCCATATTTTCCAAGAGGTTGTATTTAGTATTACAGCTCAGTAGTATCTGAAGAAAGGTTGGTAGGGTTATGTTGTCTTGGCATTAAAGAGCTTGGGTACAATGGAAAACATTCATAGCAGACCTCAGGATGTTATGTATGACATTTTTTGCACAGTTTCGGTTTTATTCAGATCAAACTGAAACTGAGCATTTTGAGGGGGTAAGTAACTAATTTACGGTGGACTATGGGGTCGGGGAATTATAAAAAAATATATATATAACAAATTCCTTAAATTAAAGTGTTGTTTCGATATTTTTATATATATAGATTAACCCTTCAGAGTGGTGACAAAGGCTCTCACTGCTGTTATTAAGCCCCTGATAGCCCCCTCCATGGTGCACAGCTGTTTTTCATTCTCTACATTTCAGGGAACAGGACCAGAGCAGGGCTGTTTGCCAGTAGTACACACACAGGAATTTGCTTTACCTTTCTCCTCTGGCTTATCACAGTACAGCACACACTCATCTCTGCTATGCAATGACATAGTGCTAGAAAAGGTGCACTGGACTGAACAGGCAGCACTATGCTGTGCTGGACTGATGGTTTACATAGTGCAGTACTATAGATGGTGTGTGGAAAGAGAATGGGTTACTGATACACTGGGTTTGCAAGGTGCCGTGTGGGCAGAAATGAAAGAAACAGCAACATCACAGCAAGGAAGGAGTTACACAAAGCAGTAAGCTGCTACTCTTACCCTATTATGTAGCCGTATAGAACCCTAACATGACCTTAACATGTGAATGAAGCCTACGACTGATAAAAATCCATGGCCGAAGAGTGAGGTATACTCATGATGCATAATACCTGGGAAGTGCCAGTCCTTCTTCTCCGTAGTTCTAGGCTATTGATCCCATAATTAAAAAAAAAAAAAAAAGGTGGAGTCTGAAAGACCAAGAATCAAATCCATTGATCCCCTTCTCATTTACTCAATCAGCTCCGCGAATCTTCAGTCGGAGAATAGATCGGAGGCCATTAATTGAACCATTATTTTGCTTATAGTCACAAGTTCAGCTTCTCCTCTCCTTCGGCTTGAAGCGATTTATTCCCCCCCCCCCCCCCCATTATCCATGAGCTGTTTTCTTTCTCAATTTTTTATAAAACAAGAATAAATATTTAATGAAAATATGCTTTCCCTTTGCAGAGCACCGGAATAATAGGTGCTGGACATACAGTACAAATGATTTTTACCTTGTGTGTGTTTACACAGCGGAGGAAGATGTTTTAAGGTAATCTTCCACTATAATAATGCATGACCGCTGGAAAAAAAAGAGCGTAGCCATGAAAAATGTAATCTGATATTGCAACGTTAAGAGAAACATGTTATTTTATTGTAGTGTTGGTTCAGCTAAATGAATGGCAAAGGAGATGCCGCAGTTGTCTTGTGAAAACAGAAAAATAATGCTTAGAGATGGGAAAATGCTGGCTGCACTGGCTGGGAACCGAGAATTATTATTATGAAACTTGGATGTTGAGAAGGCTTTTATGACCTTTTTGGTATATCAACTCTAATGCCTTAAATAGCGGCCGCATTGCACTTTGTTTTTATGTTTCTCAATTTGGCTACTTCAATGTGGGTTATATAGTAGTAACCGCAACATTTCACATTCTTTCTGTACTTCCGATATACAGATCAAAAGGGTGCTGCTTCTGTAAGACCTCCGATCCCTTGAGAGAAGAAAGCCTTATTTATCAAAACTGGGTAAGGGCCCATGCACACTACGAAAAGTTGTGAGTCATGCCAAAACCCAACACCAACACTGAACATCGATGACCAAATGGTAAGTGTCCAAACTCAATTCAGCAAAAGGAGGTGGACTGTGTCACACATGCCAGGCATTAGATCGGCACACCCATGACGCCATGACGCCATTGAGAGCTGCCAATCAGTTGTCATGGCATCCAGGGGCCTTCTGATGGCCTCCATGGCTGCCATGATTCTTTTGCCATCGTTGTAATAGATCACACATATCACAGTACACTCCAGTGAGGCCTTGGTGTGTTCACAAAGGGTACATTCACTGCCCCTATTGAAGGTGGCATCCCAGATGATCTGGTTCTTGGCAAAACAGTGTGCATGAGCTCTGAAGTCAGTGATTGGCTGCAGCAATATTATGCACGGCATATGGTGGTGCCACTGGGGCACTTCAGCTAAGGACTCCAGAGTAGCTAAGCCCCTGCACAGGGAGTTACCAGAGGAATGAAAGTCCATATTTACTGTCCCAATCCGTGCCATTTGACTTTTTTTTTTATCAGTTCCGAAACTGTTGGATAACTGTAGTCCCACGTCTAGATTGGTTGAAAATTACTCGATAGCCTGATACTTTGGCCTCTGAAAACGTATAAAATTTAAGAATGGGTTTTTAGCATTAGGAATGGTGCAGTTCTGCAAAAGAAAGCATCAGAATATCTCTTTAAAGCCTGACGATATATAAGGAAGCAGGGACATGCCAAGTTACCATGGTGTCCTATAAGAATGCTCTATACTATGAGTTATGCTCTATCGTGACCACCATGTGAGCTCACAAAATGGAAAGGCTGTGACTACTCAAATGTTCTCTGTGCTCCATGTGAGTATTATTTTTACCCTGTGCAGTATCTTATGTTGGAACCCACCATATTTCTCTAATGGACACCATAGCAGCTGGTAGATTTGCTACTTAGCTAGTTATCCACAAACGAGGAGGAACATGGCAAAGTATAAAAAATAAATAAAAAAATTAAAGATATTTTTTTTCTATTTTTATAGACTCTGTTACTGTTATATGTTCATGTGCAATACAAATAATATCATACATTTAAGCTTTTAATGCGCTTGTGTAATTCTCTCCAATATTGTGATTCATTGAAAGATTAGCTCCACAATATAAGACCTCTCTTTCGTCTCCATATGTGTGCCCATGTTGGACCATGCTGTCAGGACTGTACCTCTGCCCCAAAAGGTTATGATGTCTATAGGAGCCATGTTACTACCATATGAAGAAATATAAGTAAAAGTGTGTGGCTGGAATTAATCAGGGAACAAATAAATGGCAGATGTCCCGTCTCATTCTTGGAAGTCTCATTGTTGAGTGGCGAGTGTGGTTACCAAATCTGCATTGTAAAGTCGCCCATTGTTTATTTCCCTTGTAACTATGTGAAAGGAATAGCTGTACTTACCATGTCTGCGTCTGCATTATGACTCAAGCTGACACCTTTGACAGCCGCATAGCACTAGCCAGATGGCAGGGTTCTGTGATTCTGAAATAGGGGCCTGACTTAATGCCAAATGATTGGGAAAATGTCTAGAAACAGTTAAGGAAAAAAAATTCCATATACACTTCTTCAGGAAATACAGCCTGGGTGGCCATTTTTTATTTATGTATTTATTTATTAACCTATTTATTTATATATTTATAATTTGTTTATTTATATTTATTTATTTATTTACTTACTTAATCTTTGTATAATTTTTTTATACCACAATTTTTGTATTTTTTGCTATTGATTATTTACATTTAGATTTTGAATAAAATTTGGACAACATTTTTGTAATCAATCTACTGTAAATTGTAAAGATTTTACATATGATCTGCAGGAGTTCCGACATCTGGTACCCCCACTAATCAGCTGTTCTGGCATATGCACAATAAATGGGGCTGGAAGCAGTTGGCACCATTTATTTATTTATCTATTTATTTAAACATTTATTTAAATATTTATTTACACATTTATCTTTATTTATTTAATATTTGTATACATTTTTATCTCCCTAACTATTATTTATATTTTCGCTATTGATTGTTCATATTTATATTATATTTGGACAAAAAAAAATATACTTTTGTAATCAATTTACTGTAAACTGTGAAGAGTTTACATCTGATCTGCAGGGGTTCCCAAACCTGCCCCCCCCCACACACACACACAAATCTGCTGTTTTAGCACATGCACAAAAGACAGGGCCGGAAGCAGTTGGCGCCATTCATTGTGTAATGGTGGTGCCAGGTTACTGCAGCTTGGCTCCTATTGAAGTGAATGTGAGCTGAGCTGCAGCAACCTGGCACCACCATACAATGAACAAAGCCAGGGCTTCCGGACCCCCTGTTCATTGTATGTATGCCAGAGCCTTGGTTCTGACTTACTGCTGACAGGTGTCAGAAACCCCCAGCAATCAGACATAATTGTGAGGTAATCAGGCTTTAAGTGCTCAATTCCCCTGTAGTGCCATCACAGGAAGAATGGAGTATTACACTTTCTCATGCACAGACATACTAAGTCAGTGGTCTCTAAATTGTAGACCTCCCATTGTTGCAATACTAAAACTTCAAGCATGCTTGGTGTTGTAGTTTTGCAACAACTTGTAGTCCACATTTTGGAGACCTAGGTACTAGGTCCTCCAAAGGGATTCTCTTCTATTACCTCATTAATAGGATTTTTTTTTACTAAATTAGACACCAACAAACATCCAATCTTCTCTTTGGTTCTATTGATTAAATTCCAATTCTTTCTTTAAACAGCACAGAACTATATTACTCAAGTTGTGGTGATATAGCATGTGCACAATGGACGGGGCTGGAATCAGTTCATTGTGTAGTGGGGGTGCCAGGTCACTGCAGCTTGGCTCCTATTGAAGTGAATGGGAGCTAAGCTGCAGCAACCTGGCATTACCATACAATGAACAGAGGCAGGGCTTCTGGACCCCTGTTTATTGTGTGTATGCCAGAGCCACGGTTCTGACTTACAGCTGATCGGTGTCAGAAACCCCCAGCCTTCAGTTGTAAATGTAAGATAATCAGGGTGCAAGTGTTCAATTTTCCTGCAGTGCACATTCTCACGTAATACACAGGCATACTAGGTTGGTGATTTCTAAACTGTGGACCTCCTGTTGTGGCAAAACTACAATTCCCAGCATTCCCAGACAGCCAACTGCTGTCCGGGCATGCTGGAAGTTGTAGATTTGCAACAGTTGTCGGTCAACAGTTTGAAGACCTAGGTACTAGGTGTTACGCCGAGCGCTCCGGGTCCCCGCTCCTCCCCGGAGCGCTCGCTACACTCTCGTTACTGCAGCGCCCCGGTCAGATCCACTGACCGGGTGCGCTGCGATACCGCCTCCAGCCGTGATGCGATTCGCGATGCGGGTGGCGCCCGCTCGCGATGCGCACCCCGGCTCCCGTACCTGACTCGCTCTCCGTTGGTCCTGTCCCGGCGCGCGCGGCCCCGCTCCCTAGGGCGCGCGCGCGCCGGGTCTCTGCGATTTAAAGGGCCACTGCGCCGCTGATTGGCGCAGTGGTTCTAATTAGTGTGTTCACCTGTGCACTCCATATTTATACCTCACTTCCCCTGCACTCCCTCGCCGGATCTTGTTGCCCTTGTGCCTAGTGAAAGCGTTCCCTTGTGTGTTCTTAGCCTGTGTTCCAGACCTCCTGCCGTTGCCCCTGACTACGATCCTTGCTGCCTGCCCCGACCTTCTGCTACGTCCGACCTTGCTTCTGTCTACTCCCTTGTACCGCGCCTATCTTCAGCAGTCAGAGAGGTTGAGCCGTTGCTAGTGGATACGACCTGGTCACTACCGCCGCAGCAAGACCATCCCGCTTTGCGGCGGGCTCTGGTGAATACCAGTAGTGACTTAGAACCGATCCACTAGCACGGTCCACGCCAATCCCTCTCTGGCACAGAGGATCCACCTCCTGCCAGCCGGCATCGTGACACTAGGTCCTCCAAAGGGACTCTTTTCTATTAACTCCCTGATAGGATATTTTTCCTAAACCTTTTAAATCTTCTGTTTGGTTCTGTTGGTTTAATTCCAATGTTTCCTATTAAACAGCACAGAACTATATTACTCAGGCTGTGGAGAATTCCGAATTAGTAATGTTTTCAAAGTTACGTGTTTGGGTGCGTTCTGCGAGATAATGCAAAGACATCCCTCCAGAAAAAATACAGCTGCACCTACAGCTGGCTGGAGAGAAACTTAGTGCTTTTATTGACACACTATTTCAAAGTGTGCGGAGGCCAGATCTTTTCTGACATGTCTCCTAAAAGCTGATGGGCCACTTCAGAAAGCCCAGCGATGAAATCCCTCGAGTGTCCTCTATCAGTCTATTTAGCTGCCTGGAATAGATTGACCAAAAAAAAAAAAAGATGCCAGACACATTTGGAGAACTTGCAACACAACACCAGGCAGCCGGGTAAAGGGAGAGGCTTAATTAATATCAGGTTTGTCTTTATCTGATATCGCTCATACTAATTCTATCAGCGCTGGGACTGTGTGCCCGCTCTGCCCTTCTCTGTGCCAGGATAACGGTGTGATGACATTTTCAGACTACCATATGTCGTAATAGATCATTATTGATTTAAATAAGTCTTAAAGGGGTATTCCAGGATTTTTTTTTTATTTGACTGTGCTATAGGGGCTGTAAAGTTAGTGTAGTTCATAATATAGTGTCTGTACCTGTGTGTTTGATGGCTGGTCTCGCAATTCTTATGTGATCTTTACCCCAAAGTTTATTTTTAACAGCATGCAAAATGAAAATCGTCTTAGGTTTTTCCCAGGTTGCAGTGTGGCCTGAGATATCATTATTCAGGTGTTCAAAGGAGCCTGCCTGCTTCAGTAGGTGGAGCCACCGCTGGCTGGCGGGGGGGGGGGGGGGGAGATTATTCTCCACAGGGCTGCAGGGAGTTGTCCCAGGTGTGCATCAATGGGTGGAGTGGATGTTGTGTGAGAGGAAGAAAAGGGACCTCACACTTACAAACAATGGATGCTGGCATTTGTAATTGGAAGGAGGGAACTCCATCAGGAAATAGCCATTTCACAAAAGCAGCAGTGTTGGGCAGGTAAGTACTAAAGTCACCTTATGGTGGCTATGTCTGATTCTGTACATTGGCAAAAAAAAAAAAAAATGTAAAAATAAAAATACAGTTTTGCATTATTTTACATCCTTCAAGCCAAATGTTGTTTTTTTGTTCATGTCACTAACATCTATCTACAGTATCTATCTATCTATCTATCTATCTATCTATCTATCTTCCTACCTACCACACAATAAGACTGGATAATTTTTCTGGCTGGAGATTCGGAGCTCTGTTGGCTCTAGGACCATGCCTAACCTCTGTTGTATGTAAATTGTTTGAGGGTTTTCTAAGAAATGCTTTTTTGGAGTATCTTGATAAAAATAAATGTATGACCCCATATCAGCATGGCTTTATGAGGGATCGGTCCTGTCAAACTAACCTGATCAGCTTTTATGAGGAGGTGAGCTCCAGACTGGACCAGGGGGAATCGCTGGATGTCCTATATCTGGATTTTTCCAAAGCATTTGATATGGTGCCACATAAAAGTTTGGTGCATTAAATGAGAAGGATTGGCTGGGGGAGAATGTGTGTAAGGGGGTAAGTTACTGGCTCAATGATAGGAAACAGAGGGTGGTAATTAATGGTACTTATTCTAATTGGGTGACTGTTACTAGTGGGGCACCACAGGGGTCAGTCTTGGGTCCTGTTCTATTTAATATATTCATTAATGACCTTGAAGAGGGGTTGAATAGTAAAGTAGCAATCTTTACAGACGATACTAAACTCTGTAACGCGGTAAACACAATAGAGGACAGTGCACTGTTTCAAATGGATCTGGATAGGTTGGAGTTTTGGGCTGAGAAGATCAACACTGATAAATATAAGGTAATGCACATTGGGAAGAAAAATCTGCGCTGGGATTATGTATTAAATGGGAGAACACTTGAGATGACTGACGTGGAAAAGGACTTAGGGGTCTTAGTTAATAGTAAATTTAGCTGTAGTGACCAGTGTCGGGCAGCTGCTGCCAAGGCAAATACAATCATGGGGGCATCAATAGGGACATAGATGCCCATGACAAGGAAATAATTATACCACTGTACAAATCACTAGTCAGAACACACATAGAATACTGTGTACAGTACTGGGCACCAGTGTACAAGAAAGATATAGTGGATCTGGAGAGGGTTCAAAGACGGGCAACCAGAGTAGTACGGGGAATTGGAGGACTCCCGTTCCCAAAAAGATTATCAGAATTGGGGTTATTTAGTTTAGAAAAAAAAAGGCTTAGGGGCGACCTAATAACTATGTATAAATATATCAGGGGACAGTACAGAGATCTATCCCATGATCTATTTATACCCAGGACTGTATCTATAACAAGGGGGCATCCTCTACGTCTAGAGGATAGAAGGTTTCTACACCAGTACAGATGGGGGTTCTTTACTGTAAGAGCAGCGAGACTATGGAATTCTCTGCCGGAGAAGGTGGTCATGGGGAACTCTGTAAAATAATTCAAAAGGGGTCTGGATGCATTTTTGGAGAGTAATAACATTGCTGGTTATGTATACTAGATTTATAGGGTTGATCCAGGGATTTATTCTGATGCCATATTTGGAGTCGGGAAGGAATTTTTACCTCTAGTATGAGGGTTTTTTGCCTTCCCCTGGATCAACTCAGTAGGGACTCATTAGGGTTATAGGTTGAACTTGATTGACTCTGGTCTTTTTTCAACCTTATGAACTATGTTACTATGTTACATTGCTGCCCCCATACACGGCAATGTATTTCAGGCGGTTTCTGATGAAAAAAATGAGCAAGATCATTATTTCGGCAGCAGAATTTCAGCGGCAGAGCATCCGCTGCTAAAATTCTGTAGTGTGAACCTAGTCTAATAGTGGCTCACTAGTGCCTCTCTCACTGTTATAATGCCTTTACACATTTACCTCACAGAGCCATGGTGCTCCCATAGTTGCATCCCCAGTAAAAGTGCCCCCTCTCAGTATAGGTGCCAACATTGTGTCCTTCACACAGTATATGCATTCCTCACTCAATAATGATGCCCCTTAGTAATTTCACTCCATCACCACTCTAAGTATTTGTGCCTCCCATTTAGTAATCATGTCAGCTAGTGACCCCCACACATTAATAGTGGTCAATGCAGTGGCATCATCACACCTGCCTGCAACCAACTGAGGATGGTGCAGTAGTGAGAGATGATGTCGCTGCATCATACTGGCCTGTGTTCATGGTCCCAGTGTCCTACAGATGGTAATGTCCTGTAGTTTATGCATATCTGTCTATCTTACACAAAGATAACAGTACTGAATATATATTTACCCCAAATCATTATAATATCACAATGTCTTTCTTGAATGTAAAATTTCCAAATTCTTTCTACTTATCTGTAATCTATCTGCCTATTGTTTTTCAAGCACAGTCAACAGATCCGATTGAAATTTGAGGAATTTGAATTTGAACTCAGTACCTTGAACTGTTTGTCATTTTCCTCCATGTGACACCTACATGAAAGCCAAGACCCAAGCTTTCCTAGCAGATCATTGCCCAGAGCATTACACTCTCGCTGTTGGTTTGCCTTCTTTGCACTGTTTCCTGGTGCCATCTCTTCTCCAGGTAAGTGGCACACACCTCCCATCAGATAATGGATTTATAGTAATTTGTGCTACAGTAGGTCTTTCATTGGAATGTTCTAGCTAGGCTTGTCTTTACTCTCCACACTCATCAATGAGCCTTGGTGTCCTGCCACCAGTTTACTAGTTGTCCTTCCTTGGGCCACCTTTGGCAGGTACTAACCATTGTATACCGGGAAAACTACAGAAGACCTCCCATTTTGAAGCTGCTGTGACTAAGTTGTCCAGCCATTCCAATTTGGTGGTTGTCAGATCCCTACACTTAAATATTTTTATATTTTTTCTCTACTGCTATCACATCAACTTTAAGAATTTACCATTCACTTTATTTTCTACATTTATCCCCCCAAAAATGTTTTTAAATTATTTATTTATTTATTATTGATTTAGGCCATTTTAACCACAGCTAAAACCAAGTCATTGATTAATATAGGTATAATTTATTATAGTAGCACTGTCACAGTGTCACATTTCTACATTTCTGGTAATATCTGCGAAGCAAGACATCATTTGAAAAATCCTTGGAGCCACAAAAATGACTATGCCCCATCATATATCTGCTATAAAATCCTTGCCAGATAACAAATATGATTGGGCCTAATTATATTGTGTAACACGAGGTTAGAACCATTTTTTTTCTCTCCTCCTAGTAGTGATTTTGGCATGCCTCCTATGAATGCCTACCTCACTGATATATAAACTGCTTCATAGGCAGAATTTAGGAGATTGACTAGGGCATGACACAACAGGGCATGGTCTTTTGTGTTTGATATTGGTAGCATGACAGCCTTTAACCACAAACTGATGCTGCCTCAGGCATTATGAATATAAGCCTTACATTAGTGGTAATGCAGGCGGGTGGGAATGTTACATGGTTTATTTGTAGCATCTACTCATTGTGCATTATAAGTGTCTTGCTCTTCCGTTGACGCTGAATGCTCTCACTTCAATGACCGTCTTGATATATAGTTATCATAAATAATGTATTCCTTTAGATAGACCTTCACTTCACCTCTACTCTACTATTTGTTCCCTTTCCTGGGCCAAAGGGGGTTTCCTGGTGGGATAAATATATTAAAGAGGAAGGCTAGATTAACATAAATAGATAAACAATTATGTAGCACTCACTTCCCATCCCTTTCCCACCCATGACAGTACCCAAGTCCCTTCTGATCTCTGCTTTCAATCACTGGCTGTGGTGGGTCACCAAGTCAGCCTACCCCCCCCCCCCCCTTTTTTTTTTTTAAGTGTAACTATCCTTTGAGTCCTGCAGCAGGATCCCATCTCCAAACTCTGGCAACTCTGTTCTCTGCCACAAAAGCGAGCAGCTCTACTATAAGGTTGTGAGCAGGGGGAGCAGGTGTTGGGAAGTGAAGCGCAAAACCAAGTGCTTCTCCTTACCCATTCTGCTGATCTGTGTCTCTCTGACATGTCAAAAGTTTTTTTCACATGACATGGGCATTTTAAGAGTATAGGCAATTACTAAGGTACCACCAGGACAGAACCCTCAAGAGCCACCTGAGAGAGGAGCAAAGAAACATATTTTATATTCCCTCTGGATCAACCTAGTAGGGTTACGGGTTTAACTTAAAGGGTACTCCAGTGAAAAACATTTTTTTTTTCATATCAACTAGCTCCAGAAAGTTTAACAGATTTGTTAATTACTTGTATTAACCCCTTAAGGACCAAGCCCATTTTCACCTTAAGGACCAGGCCAATTTTATTTTTGCGTTTTCATTTTTTCCTCCTCGCATTCTAAAATCCATAACTCATTTATATTTCCATCTACAGACCCATATAAGGGCTTGTTTTTTGCGTGACCAATTGTACTTTGTAATGAAGCCTATCATTTTACCATAAAATGGCGATTTTTAGGGAGGAAATTCAAATGAAAACCACAATTTTGCGCATTTTGTAGAGTTTTGTTTTCACACTTTACGGTAAAAATGACATGTGTTCTTTATTCTGTAAGTCAAAACGATTAAAATGATACCCATCGCTAGATACTTTTATATTTTTGTACCGCTTAAAAAAAATCTTAAACTTTTTGTACAAAATCAGTCATCTAAAATCACCCTCTTTTGACCACCTATAACTTTTTCATTTTTCCATATATAGGGCGGTATGAGGGCTAATTTTTTGCGCCGTCATCTGTACTTTTTATCGATACCACATTTGCATATATAAAACTTTTAGATCATTTTTTATAAATTTGTTTAAATAAAATGTGACAAAAAAAGCTTAATTTTTTGACTTTTTACATTTTTTCACGTTTACACCATTCACCGTACGGGATAATTAACATTTTATTTTGATAGTACGGACATTTACACATGCGGCGATACTAAACATGTTTATTTTTTTTTTAAATTACGCTTTTTGGGGGTAAAATGGGAAAAACTGCCAATTTTCATTTTTATGAGGGGAGGGGATTTTTCACATTTTTTTTAACTTTTTATTTTTTACATTTTTCAACTTTTATTTTACACTTTTTATGTCCCCATAGGGGACTATCTATAGCAATCCTTTGATTGCTAATACTGTTCAGTGCTATGTATAGGACACAGCACTGATCAGTATTATCGGTGATCTTCTGCTCTGGTTTGCTCGATCTCAGACTAGAGCAGAAGACGCTGGGAGACGGCCGGAGCCAGGTGAGGGGACCTCCGGCTGCCATGCTGGGATGATCGGATTGCAGCGGCAGCGCTGCGGGCGATCCGATCATCCATTCAAAGTACCGCACTGCCGCAGATGCCGTGATCTGTATTGATCACGGCATCTGAGGGGTTAATGGCGGACATCCGCGTGATCGCGGATGTTGGCCATTACGGGCGGGTCCTTGGCTGCTACTAGCAGCCGGAACCTGCCGTGTATGACGCGAGCATCGGAACGGTATTACACAGGACGCAAATGTACGTCCTGGTGCGGGAAGTCCGACCAAACCAGGACGTACATTTACGTCCGTGGTCGTTAAGGGGTTAAAAAGCCTTAATCCTTCCAGTACTTATCAGTTGCTGAAGTTGAAATGTTCTTTTCTGTCTCTCTGCTGACACCTCTGTCTGTCTCAGGAACTGTCTAGAGCAGAAGAGGTTTGCTATGGGGATAGAGGTGTCAGCAGAGAGCACTGTGGTCAGACAGAAAAGAACAACTCAACTTCCGCAGCTGTCAGGTATTTGTAGGATTAAGATTTTTTTATAGAAGTAATTTACAAATCTGTTTAACTTTCTGGAGCCAGTTAATATGAAAAAAATAGTTTTTCAGGGTAATTCCTCTTTAATGCACTCCTGTCTTATTTCAACCTTATCAACTAAGTAACTATGTATTGCTCTGTTTGTATTCTTTGTATATTATGATAAAAATGTCAATATGGCAAGTGTTGGTGGGGAGGCAGTAGCTACATGGCTTCATGCCCCAGACGCCATTTTATGAAAGCTGACCCTGTGGACATAAGGCAATTTTTTGGGGATTTCCTCTTTTACGGATCAACTGTGTTAATACAAAGGGTGTGTAAAACCTTTTCATTTTTATTAGTTACAAGCATATGATAGGTATATAACTCATTATACTCAGTTATACACACAGATGGCTTGTGGAATTTAGCAGCAATTCACTGAGTGAATGGAAGAAGATTATACTATTAAGTCTACGCCTATTAGTGTATTTATAATGGCACACAATAACCTTTATATCGCCTTTTATTAAATATGACATCACATTACGTAATACATTGGCACAATGTCCCATAGTGACATCACAGGGATGCATTGGTATTACTGTGGGAAACTACTGAGTCATTAATGGTTCCTGTGCTGGTTTATGCTTAACCTTCCCATTGTTATGGACCTTTCTTAGTATGACAGGCTTATGGAGAGGTCCTGGTTTTCCGTTCTTTAGGTCCATTGTGGAACACTGAACGTGATTATGTTCAGAGGTCCTATAGACAGCTAATGCAGTGGTGTCTGAGCATGTGCACTGCGGCTCATTTCACTTAGAAAAAATCTGACCTTTGTTGTTGAGAACAGTGAGGGTTCCAGTTTATATTATACCAAAGTGTAATCTAAAGGGGAGAGAGAGGGGGGGGGGGGATTTGCTCCATAAAGTTAGGAAAATAACTGCTAAATAACAGTCAGAGACAGTGACACAGAAGTATAATTTAAACCTCCTTCTGCTTTATTTCTTAGCTAACAAAAATAATGCCTTAACCTTTGGGCATAAAATATGAAATAAATCCTGCTTATCCAAGCACTAACTAACATAAATCTACAGATGGCTTACTACCAGTCACCAAACAAAATAGTCATCAAAATGTGCTACTCAAAAAAGAGAAGTGTCCCTTATGAACCTACAAACCACAGGACTCCATCTCCCATTAGAGGTTCAGGTTCCTCCCAGCCTCACCCTGCAGACTGCAGGTACTGGGGTTTGGTTTAAAGCCCAGTAAGTGGGTACCTTAGGGGGAAAATAGTGATCTCCGACTTCCATTTATTTACTGTCTTACAATTTTAGATACATTTTAGATACAAACAAAAAGAAAGATAGCCAGCACAACAGCCTAATACACGGGTGCACACTTCTATGGCAGATACAGAGTATACAAAAAAAGAGGATTGCAGCAGCACACATTGGTCAAAAAATTGAGGCTCTTAGTGCACTTTTTGATCAAAACGTGTCCCCCATCTACCACGTGGAGGTGGCCTCATTTAGGATGGGACCCTAGCACAAATTCTGAGCCTAACGCTCAAATATCCACTCACCTCTGCTGGGCATATAGCCTCTTTCTGGGTGACATGCTGGATCTATTTAAAACTCCACCTGTGAAGAAGGGGGAGGGGTGCACAGCTAAAGAGGGTGCCATTTCCTCCTGAGTTGTACATACAAGCAAAAAGAAAGATAGCCAGCACAACAGTCTAATACACGGGTGCACACTGCCATGGCAGATACAGATTATACAAAAAAAGAGGATTGCAGCAGCACACATTGGTCAAAAAATTGAGGCTCTTAGCGCACTTTTTGATCAAAACATGTCCCCCATCCTTCAAGGGCAGGGGGCCTCATTTAGGATGGCCAGCAGAGGTGAGTCGATATTTGAGCATTAGGTTCAGAATTTGTGCTAAAGTCCCATCCTAAATGAGGCAACCTCCCCGTGGTGGAGGGGGGACACGTTTTGAGTACCTCTTGAAAAAGGGAAACCGAAATGATCATAGAGGTCAGTCGCAGAGCTTGTTATCCCACATTACACATTGACTTTTACTGAGTAATTGTATACGCTGTCCCCGCTATCACTGTATCCCACTGTGCATTCCTAGGCCTGCCTGTTTATCAGCCCTAGGCGATATTAGATGTAAGTTTTTATTTTGTAATTATGCAGCACTTGTATGGATAGCCCATAGTGGCCAATTTACTTATTCCTTATATTGCTATATATAGTGTGTGGACATCCTATCTACTCATTTGTATGTAATTTCCTTGCTCTGCGCCAGTCATTTTTGTGTTGGATTTCCATTACATAGTTACATAGTTAGTATGGTTGAAAAAAGACATACGTCCATCAAGTTCAACCAGGGACTTGAAGGGAAGGGTGTAAGGGGATAAGGGGAAGGGATGTTGTTTTATAATTCTGCATAAGCATCAATTTTATTTTGTTCCAGGAATGTATCTAACCCGGTTTTAAAGCTATTAATTGTTCCTGCTGTGACCAGTTCCTGAGGTAGACTGTTCCATAAATTCACAGTTCTTATGGTAAAGAAGGCGTGTCGCCCCTTTAGACTAAACCTTTTCTTCTCCAGATGGAGGGAGTGCCCCCTCGTCCTTTTGGGGGGTTTAACCTGGAACAGTTTTTCTCCATATTTTTTGTATGGGCCATTTATATACTTATATACGTTTATCATATCCCCCCCCTTAAACGTCTCTTCTCAAGACTAAACAATTGTAACTCCTTTAATCGTTCCTCAAAGCTAAAATGTTCCATGCCCCATATTAGTTTAGTCGCACGTCTCTGCACCCTTTCCAGCTCCGCAGTGTCCCTTTTATGGACAGGCGACCAAAACTGAACAGCATATTCCAGGTGAGGCCGCACCAATGCTTTATAAAGGGGGAGTATTATGTCCCTGTCCCTTGAGTCCATGCCTCTTTTGATACATGACAATATCCTGCTGGCTTTGGAAGCAGCAGCCTGACATTGCATGCTATTCTGTAGTCTGTGATCTACAAGTACACCCAGATCCTTCTCTACCAGTGACTCTGCCAGTTTAATCCCCCCTAAGACATACGATGCATGCAGGTTATTAGTACCCAGATGCATAACTTTACATTTATCCACATTGAACCTCATTTGCCAAGTGGATGCCCAGACACTTAGTCTATCCAAGTCATCTTGTAACTTATACACATCCTCTATAGACTGTACCATTCTACAAAGCTTGGTGTCATCTGCAAAGATAGAAACAGAGCTGTTAATACCATCCTCTATATCATTGATAAATAAATTAAACAACAGCGGGCCCAGTACAGAACCTTGAGGTACACCACTAATAACCGGGGACCAATCAGAGTACGAATCATTGACCACCACTCTCTGGGTACGATCCATGAGCCAGTGTTCAATCCAGTTACAAACTAAAGTTTCCAAGCCCAAGGACCTTAACTTACCTGTCAGACGTCTGTGAGGGACAGTATCAAATGCTTTAGCAAAATCCAGAAACATTATATCCACAGCCATTCCTCTGTCAAGGCTTCTACTCACCTCTTCATAAAAGCAAATTAGATTGGTTTGACAACTTCTATCCTTAGTAAACCCATGCTGGCTATCACTTAGAATACTATTATCCCCTATGTATTCCTGTATGTAATCCCTTATAAGTCCTTCAAACAATTTACCCACAATGCACGTTAAAATTACCGGTCTATAATTGCCTGGCGAAGACCTAGAGCCCTTCTTGAAGATTGGCACCACATTAGCCTTGCGCCAGTCCCTTGGCACAATACCAGACACCAGAGAATCTCTAAATATCATGAACAGGGGTACAGATATTACTGAACTTACCTCTCTAAGAACTCTTGGTTGTAGTCCATCCGGCCCTGGAGATTTGCTTACATTTACTTTACTTAACTTACCTTGTACCATCTCTACATTAAGCCAGTTCAGTACATTATATTATGTGTTACCAGCACTGACCTGGCCAATGTCAGCTCCTTTTTCCATAGTGTATACAGAACTAAAGAACCCATTCAGTAGCTCCGCCTTCTCTTGATCGCCTGTGACAACCTCCCCATTATCATTATTAAGGTGTCCTACATGCTCTGTCCTTGTTTTTTTTTGTATTTATATATCTAAAAAAATATTTAGGATTAGTTTTGCTTTCTTTGGCCACCTGTCTCTCATTTTGAATTTTTGCCGTTTTTATTACATTTTTACAGATTTTATTAAGTTCTTTGTACTGTTTAAATGTTATATCTGACCCATCAGATTTGTATTTTTTAAAAGCAATTTTTTGTTGTTTATTGCTCTTTTAACATCATTTGTCAGCCATGTAGGATTTAGTTTTAATCGTTTATATTTGTTCCCCTTTGGTATATATTTAGCTGTATAGTTATTTAGAGTTGATTTAAAGATGTCCCATTTACCTTCTGTATCAGTATTTGAGAACACCTCTCCCCAGTCTATGTCCTGTAGTGCAGCCCTCAGCCCAGGGAAATTTGCCTTTTTAAAGTTATATGTTTTTGCCTTCCCCGTCTGTCTTTGTTTTCTACATTTTAAGTCAAAAGTAACTATATTGTGGTCGCTATTACCAAGGTTTTCCCTCACAGTCACATTACCAACCAGCTCTGCGTTGTTGGAAATGATCAGATCCAACAAGGCATCACTTCTTGTTGGGTCCTCCACAAACTGGCCCATAAAATTATCCTGCAATAAATTTAGGAATTTTCTCCCCTTTGTAGTTTTAGCCAACCCCGGACCCCAATCTATATCTGGATAGTTAAAATCTCCCATTATTACCACTGTACCTGCCTGGGCAGCCCTCTCTATTTGTTTATGCAGCCAACCTTCTATCTCTTCAGTGATATTAGGGGGTCTGTAGATTACATCAAGTACTATTTTTTCAGTATTTCCCTCCTTTTGTAATTCTACCCACAATGATTCCACATCCTCAGAATCATCACACACTATGGCATCGTTCACACTGGCTCTCATACCACTTCTTACATACAGACAGACTCCACCACCTTTTCTGTTCATTCTGTCCTTGCGAAACAATGTAAACCCCTGCAGATTAACAGCCCAGTCATGCGGGAATCCAGCCATGTCTCAGTGACCCCAACTATATCAATATGTTCCTCCAGTATCAAGGCCTCAAGCTCCTCCATTTTATTTGCTAGGCTTCTGGCATTTGTGAACATACACTTTACATTTCCATTAAGTTTTACACATATAGTCTCACTAATGGGATTTTCTGAGTTATTGGGGCTACTCTTATTATTTGAGTTATAAGGGCTAATTGTACTTTTTAAGTTATTGGGGCTAATGGGATTTTTTGAGTTATTGGGTCTAATGTTATTATTTAAGTTATTGGGGCTAATGGGATTTTTTGAGTTAATGGGGCTTATTGTAGTTATTGAGTTATTGGGGCTAATGGAATTTTTTTAATTATTGGGGTTACACTTTTTCGGGCTACAATTATTTTTATGGCTGGTTTGTAACCCATGGATCTCCTTATCCACTGCTCTTAACCTCCCCCACAGGACTCCTCTCCACCCACCATTATGTCCTGACCCCTCTCTAACCTATCCATCCCACTGTCTGCTTTCTTTGCTTTATTATCCTCCCACCACTCACCTAGTTTAAATACTCTGCCACCCCTTCCAGGATTATCTCCCCCAGCACAGCAGACCCCCTTCCATTCAGGTGCAAATTATCCGTAGAATAGAGTTTGTACCCCAATGAAAAGTCAGCCCAGTGCTCTAAAAACCCAAACCCTTCCCCCTTACACTACGACTTAAGCCATGCATTTAACTCCCTAAGCTCCTGCTGTCTTTCCTGCGATGCGCATGGCACAGGAAGTATTCCAGAGAACACAACCTTAGAGGTCCTTCCCTTCAGCTTGGCACCTAGTTCCTTGTAATTATTCTTCAAGGACCTCCACCTACCATGTATTCTGTCGTTGGTTCCCACATGGACCATGACAGCTGGGTCATCCCCAGCCCCCCTAGTAATTTGTCCACCCTTTCCACCACATGCCGAAGCCTGCCACCAGGGAGACAGCAAACCATTCGGTTGAGGTTGTCTTGGCGACAAATTATTCTATCCGTCTTCCTGATTATAGAATCCCCTACCACAACTAACTGTCTTGGCCTACCTGCGTTACCATCCCCCACACTACTAGTTGAGCTGTTCCCCCGGCTGTTAGGGAGACCAGTTGTCACGATGCCGGCTGGCAGGAGGTGGATCCTCTGTGCCAGAGAGGGATTGGCGTGGACCGTGCTAGTGGACCGGTTCTAAGTCACTACTGGTTTTCACCAGAGCCCGCCGCAAAGCGGGATGGTCTTGCTGCGGCGGTAGTGACCAGGTCGTATCCACTAGCAACGGCTCAACCTCTCTGGCTGCTGAAGATAGGCGCGGTACAAGGGAGTAGACAGAAGCAAGGTCGGACGTAGCAGAAGGTCGGGGGCAGGTGGCAAGGTTCGTAGTCAGGGTGGATAGCAGAAGTTCTGGTACACAGGCTTAGGACACACAAAACGCTTTCACTGGCACAAGGCAACAAGATCCGGCAAGGGAGTGCATGGGAGGAGGTCAGATAAAGGCAGGGAGCAGGTGGAAGCCAATTAAGCTAATTGGGCCAGGCACCAATCATTGGTGCACTGGCCCTTTAAGTCTCAGAGAGCTGGCGCGCGCGCGCCCTAGAGAGCGGAGCCGCGCGCGCCAGCACATGACAGCAGGGGACCGGGACGGGTAAGTGACCAGGGATGCGACTCGCAAGCGGGCGCGTCCCGCTGTGCGAATCGCATCCCCAACGGCCAAGACAGTGCAGCGCTCCCGGTCAGCGGGACCGACCGGGGCGCTGCGGAGAGAGAGACGCCGTACGCGCTCCGGGGAGGAGCGGGGACCCGGAGCGCTAGGCGTAACAGTACCCCCCCCCTTAGGTCTCCCCTTCTCTTTGTCCGGTAACTGCCCCCCCCGGGATGAGGACACCGGGAAAGGATGGAGGGATTCCTCAACGGCAGGCAGTACAGCAGGAGTGGGAATGGGGAGGGAGGGCAGAGGGCGAGGCCTGGCACGGGGCAGTGTGACACCAGGACGAGGGCCACGAGGAGGCACCGAGGCTTGACTGACTGGACTGGGAGGGGGGGAGAGGCACTTCTTAAGGCGGGCAGAGTCCATAACGACCTTAGGGAGACCGGATACAGGAGGAACCACAGGGTCACGGCAGGGAGTACTGGGAACCGGTTTAAGGCAGTCCTTGAAGCAAGAGGTACCCCAGCTCTTGATCTCCCCTGAGGACCAATCCAGGGTTGGGGAATGGTGTTGAAGCCAGGGTAGTCCAAGGAGAATTTCAGAAGTGCAATTGGAGAGGACCAAAAACTCAATTTTCTCATGATGAGGTCCGATGCACATTAGGAGGGGCTCCGTGCGGAAACGCACGGTGCAATCCAACCTGGCTCCGTTGACCGCGGAAATGTGGAGTGGCTTGACAAGACGGGTCACCGGGATGCAGAATTTATTCACCAAGGACTCCCGAATAAAATTCCCAGAGGCACCAGAGTCCAAGCAGGCCACGGCTGAGAGGGAAGAGCTGGCTGAAGAAGAAATCCGTACAGGCACCGTGAGACGTGGAGAAGCCGACTTAGCATCAAGAGACGCCACACCCACGAGAGCTGGGTGCGAGCGTGCGTTTCCCAGACGTGGAGGACGGATAGGGCAATCCACCAAAAAATGTTCGGTACTGGCACAGTACAGACAAAGATTCTCTTCCTTACGGCGATTCCTCTCTTCCAGGGTCAGGCGAGACCGATCCACTTGCATGGCCTCCTCGGCGGGAGGCCTAGGCGCAGATTGCAATGGAGACTGTGGGAGAGGTGTCCAGAGATCTAAGTCTTTTTCCTGGCGGAGCTCTTGATGCCTCTCAGAAAAACGCATGTCAATGCGAGTGGCTAGATGAATGAGTTCATGCAGGTTAGCAGGAGTATCTCGTGCGGCCAGAACATCTTTAATGTTGCTGGATAGGCCTTTTTTAAAGGTCGCGCAGAGGGCCTCATTATTCCAGGAAAGTTCAGAAGCAAGAGTACGGAATTGTATGGCGTACTCGCCAACGGAAGAATTACCCTGGACCAGGTTCAGCAGGGCAGTCTCAGCAGAAGAGGCTCGGGCAGGTTCCTCAAAGACACTTCGAATTTCCGAGAAGAAGGAGTGTACAGAGGCAGTGACGGGGTCATTGCGGTCCCAGAGCGGTGTGGCCCATGACAGGGCTTTTCCAGACAGAAGGCTGACTACGAAAGCCACCTTAGACCTTTCAGTAGGAAACTGGTCCGACATCATCTCCAAGTGCAGGGAACATTGCGAAAGAAAGCCACGGCAAAACTTAGAGTCCCCTATTAAATTTGTCCGGCAAGGACAGGCGGAGGCTAGGAGTGGCCACTCGCTGCGGAAGGGGTGCAGGAGCTGGCGGAGGAGATGATTGCTGCTGAAGTTGCGACTGAAGTTGCTGCACAATGGTGAATACTTCCGACAGCTGGTGGGTTAGATGGGCGATCTGTCGGGATTGCTGGGCGACCACCGTGGTGATATCAGAGATATAAGGCAGAGGGACGTCAGCGGGATCCATGGCCGGATCTACTGTCACGATGCCGGCTGGCAGGAGGTGGATCCTCTGTGCCAGAGAGGGATTGGCGTGGACCGTGCTAGTGGACCGGTTCTAAGTCACTACTGGTTTTCACCAGAGCCCGCCGCAAAGCGGGATGGTCTTGCTGCGGCGGTAGTGACCAGGTCGTATCCACTAGCAACGGCTCAACCTCTCTGGCTGCTGAAGATAGGCGCGGTACAAGGGAGTAGACAGAAGCAAGGTCGGATGTAGCAGAAGGTCGGGGGCAGGCGGCAAGGTTCGTAGTCAGGGTGGATAGCAGAAGTTCTGGTACACAGGCTTAGGACACACAAAACGCTTTCACTGGCACAAGGCAACAAGATCCGGCAAGGGAGTGCATGGGAGGAGGTCAGATAAAGGCAGGGAGCAGGTGGAAGCCAATTAAGCTAATTGGGCCAGGCACCAATCATTGGTGCACTGGCCCTTTAAGTCTCAGAGAGCTGGCGCGCGCGCGCCCTAGAGAGCGGAGCCGCGCGCGCCAGCACATGACAGCAGGGGACCGGGACGGGTAAGTGACCTGGGATGCGACTCGCGAGCGGGCGCGTCCCGCTGTGCGAATCGCATCCCCAACGGCCACGACAGTGCAGCGCTCCCGGTCAGCGGGACCGACCGGGGCGCTGCGGAGAGAGAGACGCCGTACGCGCTCCGGGGAGGAGCGGGGACCCGGAGCGCTAGGCGTAACACCAGTATCCACTACGGTTGCCATCTCTGATACTGAGGCCCTCGCATCATCGCCCAACTTGGCAATTTTTCTTCGGGAGATCAGAAGCAGAAGTGACCTTCCTTTTCCTTGCCCCCTTTCCAGTCCCTCTAACTACATTAACCCAGCTCCCTACTTGGGCCTCCTGGCTAGTTTCTCCAACCTCCATTTCTACCCCACTAACTGCTTGCTCTGTAAGATTGTCAATCGGCCTCAATGTTGCATTTTGCTCCTCTAGATCTCTAATACGAGCTTCCAGGTGGGAAACATGCTCACATTTGTCACAGCGGTATTCACTCTGAAGCTGCTGCTCCAGAGATGTATACATGTGGCACAATGTGCACTGAAGAAAACATCCAATCCTGCTGTCCATATACTTGGTGACAAACAGCTGTTATTAACTATTAAGAAAAACTACTTTTATCAAGGGAGTGTAATACTTACAGTTACAGTGGGTCCTGCTTACAACTCCTGCTTTTTAAACTTCTGCGTATAAAACTTCTCAGATGTTCACACTTAAGAATACAACACTTTAGAATACAAACCAAAGCTTCAGAGAGACTCAGCCAGAGCATCACTTCATTTTTGCATTTCTATTTTTTTTATGTAAAACATCTTAATAAAGATTTATATGTTTATACTGAAGGTGGTGTTATAACTCCAATTTTTCTGTGTACATATATCTATGGAGTTCCCCTGTCCTTGACAGGATTAGTACACACTCCCCTATGGGTGTCACTGGGGCACATGGGAGTTTGTGTTGCATTTTGCTAGGACTTTGGTGTTCATCAATCCTCTTTTTTTGTATACTCTGTATCTGCCACAGCAGTGTGCACCCGTGTATTATGCTGTTGTGCTGGCTATTTATCTTTTTGCTTGTTTGTACAACTCAGGGGGAAATGGCAAAAATTGTTTATGGATCCAGCATGTCACCTAGTCAGAGGCTATATGCCCAGCAGAGGTGAGTGGATATTTGAGCGTTAGGCTCAGAATTTGTGCTAGGGTCCCATCCTAAATGAGGCCACCTCCCCGTGTTAGATGGGGGACACGTCTTGATCAAAAAGTGCGCTAAGAGCCTCAATTTTTTCACCAATGTGTGCTGCTGCAATCCTCTTTTTTTTGTATCCCCTGATATTTTAGTATATATTTTATTATATTGTTTCATGTGGCAACACTGAAGAAATGACACTCGGCCACAATGTAAACTAGAAAGTGCACAGCCTGTATAACAGTGTTTTATGTTGTGTCCCCTGAAAATAACTAAAAACACAGCCATTAATGTCTAAACCTTGGCAACAAAAGTGAGAACACCCCTAAGTGGAAATGTCCAAATTGTGGCCAAAGTGTTAATATTTTTGTGGCCAACATTATTATCCAGCACTGCCCTATGTCTCTTGGGCATGGAGTTTATTAGCGCTTTACAGGTTGTCCCTGGAGTCTTTTACTCCTCCATGACAACATCATGGAGCTTGTGGATGTCAGAGACCTTGCGCCCCCATCTTCATTTTAAGAATGCCTCACAGATGCTCAATAGGGTTTAGGTCTGGAGACAATCTTGGCCAGTCCATCATCTGTACCCTTAGCTTCCTTAGAAAGACAGCGATTTTCTGCCCTCTGGTCCAGTCTCTAAAGGGAGGGGGCCATTCTCTGCTTCAGTATGTCACAGTTCATGTTGTCGATGCACTTTTCCTGACGAAGGGCCTGATTCAGGCTAGAAAGGCGTTGCCATTAATAAACAGTCTGATTTATGTATATTGGAGATCAGAAATGATTTTATCCAACTGGGTTCCAACACTATGATAGTTCTGATTTTTCATTTTTGTTTTCCTGTTCACAGTACATGTTGGCATTTATGGTTCACTCAATGAACTGTAGTTCCCCAGTGCCAGCATCTCTCATGCAGCTTCAGACCATGACTCTACCACCACCATGCTTGCCTGAAGGCAAGACAGACGTGTCTTTGTACTCCTCACCTGGTTGCCACCACACACGCTTGACACCATTTGAACCAAATAAGTTCATCTTGCTCTCATCAGACCACAGAACATGGTTCCAGTAATCCATGTCCTTAGTCTCTTTGCCTTCAGTAAACTGTTTGCAGGCTTTTTAATGCTATATTTTTAAAGGAGAACTGTAGTGCAATATAAGTTATAGAACGTGGGGGGTCCAACCGCTGGGATCCCCCCACGATCTCCTGTACATAGAGATACATGGAAGGGGTGTTTATGCTGCGGCTTTCTGCTGGGGACGACATGGTACTTCCGGTAGACTGTAAGAGATCGTGGGGACCCCCACGATCTATACGTTTTTCTCTATCCTTCAGATAGGGGATAAGTTATATTGCACTACAATTCTGCTTTAAAAGAGGCTTTCTTCTGGGACAACAGCCATGCAGACCACTTTTATGCAGTATGCAGTATATGGGCTGAGCACTGACAACCCTTCAACCTCTGCAGCAATGCTGACATCATTCATATGTCTATTTCCCAAAGATAACTGCCGGATATGACGCTGAGCACATGCACTCCACATTTTTGGTCGACCATGGTAAGGCCTGTTTTGAGTAATGCCTGTCCTGTGAAACCACTATATGGGCATCCTTTCTACAGGAATGGACAGGAACACAGATGTCACGATCACTGACTGTATGTGGATGGACAAAAAAGGGGGGTTCCCTTTGTCATGCCTTTGCCACCATCCCATTATTCTCAACAGGTGCCAATAATTTGCCATCGCAGCCTGGAGCTTAAAACATTGACAGCTGTAATAACGTAGATTGCCGTACAGCAGTATATAATGTATTCTGTAAATAATGAGATGTGATGAAGATGTGCAAATCTGAGAAACAAAAAATTGCTTAAAAGATTACTCCAGGATCGGAAAACTTATTCCCTATCCTAAGGAGAGGGGATAAGTGTTAGATTGTGCGGTGTCCGACCACTGGGACTCCCCGCAATCTCACATACAGGGCCACGGCAGTCATCACAAAGGGCACGTTTTGACCACAGCGCGAAGCGGTGGCTGTCCCGCCCCCTCAATTCAACACTATGGGAGAACCGGTGAGCTGCATTCTCAATCTTCAGGTCTGCCATAGCGCTGCATTGAGGAGGCGCGTCGGCCCTAAGGATAGTGGATACACTTTCAGATTCTGGAATACTCCTTTAACCCTAAAAAGGCCTTGTCTTATAGGGACCATCAGGGTCCTGATTTTTCTGGCATTTTTGATGATGTTATGGACTGTTTCTGTCTAAAAGTCCAACATATCAGAGAGTAAACAGAGCCAGGGTGGACCTATATTGGGTGTAGAAGTTGTAGCGACATCTGGGTCCTGGTGCCTGCAGAGTCCCCTCATGATCATCAACAACTGTTCATCCTGTATTTGCCCCCTCTTGACCTTTCTTTGAAGTTACATATGTCCTATGTCAGGCTTGGGGTTACTGGTATTAACATGCATATCAGAGCACCCTGCCGAGTGTAGACATCACTAGGAGATTGTAAACGCTGTATGCCGCACTGTCGCTCTTAAGTGGTCGGGTGATTAATTAGATCTTAAATGCTTTATTTATATACCTTTCTTGTGGAAAATCAACTCCATTTATTTCTACAATATTCACAATATAATTAACGCAGGGTTTCCCAATGATGAATTGCATCCTCAGATGGTTACTGTAAACACCACCGACGAATGCGAGCGAGAAAAAAAACAAAAAGAAAACAGAGCTTTCATCGCTGAAAAATATTGGTGTGTTAATGTCTCGCTGCCGTAAGTCCGGGGTCAGTAAAATGAAATCTATTGACTGCTGACACCGTGCCTCCGCTGCAGCCGCGTCCTCAGTCTGTGATGGAGATGAAATCAGTAAGTAATAATTTCGACAACAATAAAAATGATATCTATATATTAGCAAAATGTCACTAAGTGAATAAAAATTATATATCATATTATCTTGTCTTATTGTAAGAATCATTCAGTTTTATTTGACAAGTGGAAATAGCTTTGCTCGTAATCGAGTGAATGGTGGGGAAATACTGTAGTCTGGGAGATTAGTTTGAAAGATACACGGCTGTGTGGTAGTGACCTTACAAAACCACCCGCTGGTGCAGAAATATACACCCCAGCATTTTGTACTACACCAATTCTAAAGTATGTGGAACCACTGTACTGAGAAAACTGCAGTTTGCCCAGAAAGTGTTCCTTAGTCAATGGTGCCTTATAGATAATCCATAGATGGGATCATATGGCCATCTTCTAGAGCAATTGTCTCAAACTGTGGACCTATAGTTTTTGCAAAAGTACAAATTCCCAGCATTCCCGGACAGCCAATGGCTGTCCGGGCATGCTGGGAATTTGTACTTTTGCAACCACTGGAGGTCCACAATTTGGAGACCATTGCTCTCAACTATCTCCCAGTAGAGTATATCCATATATAGATGTCATCAAAACACCTGTATAAATACTGCATTAGAGCTTCTAGATTGGTGCATTTAGTTATCTTACCAAAGTAAACCAATGGTCCTAGGATGTTCTAAATTTGGCTTAGATCCACTGGTAGCTTGAGTGGTCCAACCATAATACAGACAGTTAAAGACAAGAGCAAAACACCTGTCTGTTGAAGCCACAAATAATAATATATATTATTGTGAATAATAATAAATAATACTTAAAATTATCCTTTAATGTAGTTTTAAAGGTTCCAGTTCTGGTCAATTTGTGAGATTTGAGCAAAGTATAAGATTTAAGTTGGGGACATTTTTTGTCTGGCTGGGAGCTTCCTATTTCACTTCACTTCTGTCCTGGGAACCAGATGAACATTAAGTTGAGCCTGCCCCACAAGACCACTATTTACCATGAGACAATGAGAAGATACGTGTAAACTGTACTTTGGGTGTGCTATAGGAAAGGCCTGCATGACTAGGTGGTTAAGTGTTGTTAGGAGATCGGGGTGGAAGGCAAAGAGGGGAGTTGAGGACTGTAGACTATTGTTCATAAGACACGTCCAGAAGAAGACATCAATCCAAAAATATACAATGAGAAGATACAAGTAGACTTTACTGTCGGTGTGTCATAGGTAAGGCCTTCATGACTAGGCTGTTAAGTGTAGTTTGGAGACTGGGGGTGGGGGGGAGGCCAAGAGTGGCATTGAGGATGGTAGACTATTATTGTTGAGACAGGTCCAGAAGAAGACATCAGCCCAAGCAATCTCAGAAATAAAGAAGCATGGGTTCTGGGTAAGGGTTCATTACTCACATAGGGATGACAAAGTTTCACTTTAGCATGACAGTAAAACACTCGAAGGAAACCAGTTTTGTTGGGGCAGGACTGGTGTTGTTGGGGCAGGTCCAAAAGAAGACATCAACACAAGCAAGGGTTCATTACTATATATATGTCTAGCTTCCAAAGTTTCCATCTAGCATGATAGTAAAACGCTGGTAGGAAACCAGTGCCACAACTGATCCCATTGTTGTTAATGGAATAATTGAAGACATCCAACGTGGACAACAGACCGGTCAAGATGCTGGATGGAAGAACACGTCTTGTATTGTTTTCCAATCTGGCTCTTAAAGATGGCAGTGCCAAATGGTAATGAGCCTTATGACAACAATTTTTGCACAATGGAACGGATATATGTGAACATAGCATTACTTCTATTCTCCCGGCCTTCTCCTTGCTCTCCATTTTCCCATAGTACACCTGCACTACAGCCTTCTTGTATTTTCCTGATGTGTTAAAGTATCATGTGGGACAATCAAAAACAAGTCTTATAAAATTTCAGAGGATTGTTTCAGTACCGTTGATATTTTCTGTCAGATTGCTAATAACAGTGCTCCTATGGTGGGGCCATCGCTGTTAGTACATTCACTTCTCCTCAATTTGTAACAAATTGCTACAAAGTATCCATTCCAGAATGTACGGTAAATGCCTTTATTGAGAATAACCTAACATGGAACATCTTATTAAGACGAGATTTAACAAAACCATGGAGAAGCAGAAAAGTAGGAAAACAAATACAATTAAAACGCCTCGAAAGTCTGTTTATTCTGTAATTGCTTGGCGCGCATCACATATCCTCTGTTCCACCACTGAGAACAGTCAACAAAGTATACTTGTTTAGCACCTGGAAGTTAATTGAAGGGACCCTTGACCTATAAACTGTCACGTGACTATTGATTTTCAATGTGGCGAGGTTCATTGTTACCCTAGGCGTGTAGCTCAGCACATTTAGAGCAGTTTTTCCCTTATCTTCTCGGTCCCTAAGTACTTGTACATTAAGACAGCAAATATCCACAGTTAACGGTGTGTCACATGGTAGTCAAGTGGACGTGCCAAATTTCTAATGAAGTTGGGTTGTTGGCAAACACACCAGTCATCATACGTTGAGAGAGGTCTCCTTTTGTCTATCTCCAACACACTCGAGTGCATCTAAAGATACCGGTTACATAATTGTCTAAGGGCCAAGCAATTGGGAGAATAGAAGTGTATCCAGTGGTAGATTATTTTCTTTTTATATATTAAGCAAAATCTACAGTAAAGACAGAGAAGATTCCTTCTACTTCCTTCTTATCTTCTTTATATCCAGGATAAAGCAGATTTTAGTGCCTTTGGATGGAATTTTTTTTATTAAAAAAAATCTATGCATACCTATAGTGGTGCTAATACACTATGATGATTTCATGGAGTCTCAACTTTTAGCCTTGACTTTTTTCCTTTTGCAAGATGTCAGTGATATATCTTAAGGACCATCCTTGTAAAAATGCAGTATTTAAAGGTTTGTCTTAACCACTTTCTATATACCCTACTAAGGCAATGGTACATCAAGGAGTGCAGCCTCCTTCCCAGAGCTGCTCAGAAAGACACATGATAAATCCCATTTATGTATTTCATGGTCTGACATTCATTTGAATGTCCTATGTAATTCTACATTTCCCCTGCAGGGGCGCTGTAGGGGAAATATATGGCTGCCCGTGACTTCCCCCAGTAGGAATAGTTTTGAAACAGCATTAGATGATGATCAGGCTAACTCCATTGTAACAAAAAGGGAGATACCTTGATGGAACCACACTTGTAATGCTGGTATACAAAATGAAAGAAAATATTAATTTAATTATCTTCATTCAGACCATGATACAATTTGGGGAAACATTTCTCATCTTGGTTGGGTTTTCCTAAATTTCCAGAAGATGACTATTCTATCTCATCACTGTATGAGAACAATTGGTGCAGAGATTACATCTTTACTCCAGCCCCGAGATTGTTCCTTATGAGCAATTCACTGAACAATTGGAGTTGCCTTATATTCTTATATAGTAGGGTTGAGAAAAGGCAAGTTCTTCATCAGCTCATGAAGAACTATCTATCTATCTATCTATCTCTCTATATATCTATCTTTCTCTCTATATATCTATCTCTCTATATATCTATCTCTCATATTTATTTATCTATCTATTTCTCATATTTATCTATCTATCTATCTATTTCATATTTATCTTTCTATCTATCTATCTATCTATCTCGTATCTGTCTATTGTCTGTCAATCCCATTTCTATATCACATGCATACCTATGTATTTTATGTCTATTAATGGTATATCATATTTTTCCTCTATCTGTCTTCACATTTTCTATGTATCTTCTCTATCTATCTTTCTCACTATACACACAGTACATATAGTAAAACCTGCTTGAGAAGAGCACCCAAAATTTTACTGAAAATCGGTCTTCCCACAGAAAATAGGTACTATGCATTCTATAGGTTGGACTGAAAATCTGTTACATAAAGTCTGGTCTGCATAATGGGTGGTCTTCTCAAAGATATACATATATAAAAAATGATTTTAAATTTCATATGAGTTATCTGTATACTATCTTTGTTAAGCTTTCATGTCTTTATTTTTTTCTCTTTCCACGAGCGAGCAGCAACGCAATTACCATAAGAACAATCTATGTATCTTCTCTATCTTCTCTGTCTATTTATCTATCTATCTATCTCATATCTATCTATCTATCTATCTATCTATCTATCTATCTCATATCTATCTATCTATCTCATATCTATCTATCTATCTATCTCATATCTATCTATCTATCTCATATATATCTATCTATCTATCTCTTATCTATCTATCTATCTATCTATAAATTTATCTATCTATATATCTCATATCTATCTATCTTCTGTCTGTCTATCTACCTATCTTCTATCTATCTATCTATTATCTATCTATCTATTGGAAGAAAAGTCGGTGGCACTCCAGTACAGGTGAAAAAAATGACGTGTTTATTCACTCCCAGAAAAAAGAGCTACGTTTCGGCAACCTCACGCTGCCATTCCCAAGCCAGGCTTGAGATCGGCAGCGTGAGGTTGCCGAAACGTGGCTTTTTTCTGGGAGTGAATAAATGCGTCATTTTTTTCACCTATACTGGAGTGCCACTGACTTTTCTTCCAATATTTTGTGGGGTCCCTTACCAGGACCGACAGAGGGAAGGCACCCGTGCACCATTGACTGAGGAGTGCTACCATCTCTTGCTCCATCTATCTATCTATCTATCTGTCTGTCTGTCTATCTATCTCATATCTATCTATCTGTCTGTCTGTCTGTCTATCTCATATCTATCTATCCATCCATCTATATCTATCCTCACCCCCCCCCCCCCATACACAGGCACAGTCTACCCCACACTTTAATTCTTTGATCATGTCTTCCCCTCCCGGTCCACCAGAGAGAGAGTTATTGCCGGTCTGGAGCGTGCGCCGCTTTAACCTAAGCAGACGAAACGCTTTATTTTCATTTATCGATTATCAGTGCGGCGATGTCTTCTGTAATAAAGTGTCATTTCTTCAGATGCAGACGCTCCTGTCAGGCTGGAAGTTGTTTTTCACCTTGGCACGTGCGATAATATTTTTAGAGGGAAGGATTGGAAAATATATTAAATAAGAAGAAGAAAAAAAATCAATGCTGAGTTAGTTGACACAAACACGTTTTTTTTTTTGTTTTTTTTTACTCAGGTCAGGTAAAGAGTTTAAGTCCAGACACGGCTTTTCTTGAACCTTTGAGCTAGGACGGAGAATTATATAATGAAATCCAACAAGGAATCTGGAAGACCAGCCAAATTGGTGCGGCAAAGTGGTTAATAGGATCATTAGCCTACTTGCTGTATTTTTTTGGACATTGTACGCCTGCACCACAGCGCTTGAGAGCAGATTGTAGGAACAGGCTGACAGTTACTAGCTAACTCAGCAGTGCTGGGTGCAAACTGCCATCTTCCTGCGGATTTACAGCTGCCACTTCTGCTAGTTCAATTAGTTCTATAGCACACAGATGTTGCTTAAATGTTGCTGCTAATGATACTGCAATAAGCGTAAGATTCATGCCATATTTTGAGGCACGTAAATTTCTCAAGTGGCACAATTAAAGTGAAAATATTAGGTGGGGAGAACTTGGCAGTCTATAGAAGTTGGAAAGCGCACCCGCTATGCAATAATGGGTCAAAAATTCATTCAAGTTTTACTGCTGTTCAGAGTTTTAAAAGACTTTTTTTTTTCACAGTCGAATGCAGAGTAGAATAAGAAGAAGACAAAAAAAAAAGAGGAGTATTAGGAGATTACAATGTTGTTGTGTTATTCCGAAATTAATTCTCAATGCAACTTCAATTTACTGGATGACGTTTATAGGGATTTGGGGGGGGGGGGGGGCGGGAATGTTCACATCTTAGTGTGTCTATATGGGGGTTAGTGTATTACTAAAGCTAAGGAGAAATTTTTGTTTGAAATCTCTTTTTTAAAATATATTTAATAAAAATAAAATAAAAATTCTCCATCTAGTAATCTGAGGTTATGTTCACACCTCGGAATTCCAGAGCAACAGAGTCCTGTTGAATTCAACAGGATTCTGCTGTGCTGTGCACACGGTGGAATTTCGGTGCCAGATGTTTCCGGCATGGAAATTCCGAATTATGTGTCCACAGAAAGAATGACCCTGTTCATCCTTTCTGCGGAATCTGCGCGGGATGCATAGGCGTCCATGAGACGGCGCATTGGTATGCGGTCCTAGCGCCAACATATTGTGCCCGCACCCGCAGTCTCCGGAATTTCTGCATTTCAGATTTTCTGTGCGGACATTCCAAATTGTGAACATAGCCTTATGCATTCCCATTGTGCCATTGATATTTGAATGGTTAAAGCTAGGGAGTGCTTATAGTTCCCACTACATAGGTCCAAAAATTTGAATTATAAATTTTTATATTGTGCCAGACATTCAGCTGAAAAGGACATTTGGCCGGAGCACCCTAATCTTTTCTGCCAGTCCACAGTTCTCCACCAGCTTCACCGAGAATGTTCGTGATGATGCTGATTGGCTGACGGGTTCATCTAGTAATCTTACACATTCCTACCTATTGATATTTGAAGGGTTAATTTAGTGAGCACTAACAGATCCCACCACACAGATCCAAAAAATATTGTTATTATTTTATATTGTTGTAATTTAACTGAAAAAGACATATGGGCGGAGCACCCTAAGCTGTTATGTGTCAGTCTGCAGTTCTCTGCCAATCAGCTTCATTGGGAATGTTCATGATGATGCAGATTGCCTAATGATGTTCTCCATATATGGTAAATGTTCTCTTTAGCTGGTTGTACGCCACGTGTGACCCTACCCTTAAAGGGAAAAATGTCTATTCAACTATTTATAGGGGTACTCCGGCCTTAGACATTACACCCCCTTCCATAGGCTTGCATTGAGGGGAGCGGGGCGTGAGGTCATGAGGGGCGGAGCCGTGACATTACGATACTCCGGCCCCTGTATCGTGAGTCATCAGACACGGGGCGATGACAAGTGGGTGCTGCAGGAGATTGCGGGGGTCCCCAGCATCGGGACTCCATCGATCAGACATCTTATCCCCTATCCTTTGGATAGGGGATAAGAAGTCTAGGGCTGGAGTACCCCTTTAAGGGGCCCAGAAAAGCATAAATTCTGAGCATCCTCTGGAGGGTCCTGGCTCTTGTACAGTACCTTATTGGGACCCAAATGTCCACCAACACACAACCACATATAGATCAGTGGTCTCCAAACTGTGGCCCTCCAGATACTGAAAAACTACAACTTCCAGCATGCTTGAACAGCCAACATCTGAAGGGCCATAGTTTTTAAACCACTATTTTAGATGAACGGATGCTAGTAAAATGGATGACAAACTAATGCAAACGAAACACTCTTCTATTTTCATCAGTTACCATAGACTTCATTGTAGAACATTGAATAAACATTAGATTTTTTTGTTAGTTAAAAAAAAATTTTGTCTGTTCCAGAGATACGACCACTGGGGCCCCCCGCGATCTCCTGTACGGAGCCCTGGATCTTCCCGGGAGCGGCGTGTCATGGCCCCTCCATATATCCTTATGGGAGAATCAACTATCTTAGGCTCTCCCATATAGCTATATGGAGGGGGGTTGGCGGCACCGCACTGGAGGAGAGAAGGGGCTAGCGGTCAGACCCCCATCTAAAACTTATCCCCACACCTGTTAATAGGGTATACGTTTTTCACCCCAAGAATTCTCCTTTAAACAAAGCAGAGAATACAAATGCAAATGTGAACATGGCCTAATGTGAATTCAATGATTTCCTCGGCTGGGCCCACGGTACCCCAGTCTAACGTTATATCCAAACAACCTTTATTTCTTCATGATAAAATTGTAGAATAGTATTTTTTATGCCAAAAATGAAATCAAAATGACTGGTTTAAGAATGACTTCATTTTCAACATCCACAATTTTTTTTTTTTTTTTTAGTGGCCATATGAAAAACAATGATGTTATTTTATTTCTACCGTACTTTTATTTTAATTTATTACAGATTTTCAGCTACCAAGCTCTTTTATGAAATGCTATATAATTTACAGATGGAGAAGAATTTCGGTCTAAGGACCGGTTTCACTCACCTGTCCATGGCTATACCACCTGAACCATGATCTCATCACGATCACGACGTGTAAGATTTTCCAATGAAACTTTACTGGGGAAAAAAAATAAAAATAAATCAAACATGAATTTCTGTGACTATAAATTCCATGTTATATATTCCTTATTTTAGGGTGAAAAAAATGAATGAAATTTACTGGTGTTATGTACTGGTGTGTGTAGATACAGTGTGTGTATATTATTTAATCCGGCATTGATGGGACCTAAACTGGCAAGGATATTAGATCTTCTGGAGTATTAGATGGTCATAGAATACTATACTGTAAAAGAATTGGGAATTTTAGAAAATCAATCCTGCTGATATTTCCTGTATTATGTTGCATTCTTGTGTGGAAAACAAGACATTCTGGAGTATCAGACTATCAGACTAATAAAATCTTATTTTAAATAAATAAATATATATATATATATATATATATATATATATATATATATATATTGGTATATGTTTGTGTGTGTTATATAGAATTAATGAAAATATATTATTCTTCAAAAAATATGACAATTTACGACTGTGTTAGTAAATACAATTAAGAAAAAAATTATTGTTATTTTTTTCAAATTATTTTCTTATTGTATTTAGCCAAAAACCTTTACGTCTTTGCTTAAATTTTAATTAGTAAAAAGATCATTTTAGTCAGACCTGAAATGAATAAGATTTCAGGAAGGATAATACTAAGGAGATTCAATGCTGTTCTTGGCACATGTTTGCGTAAAAATGAATGTGCTCCAATACTCAGGCTAGAGGTAAAGCTACCTTTGCACTCAACATATTGTCTCCTATAGTCAAGATACCCATACAAATGGGAAATCTTTCAGAAAAACATTTGTTCAGTCAAAAACTATCCCTCCTGATCCCTCCATTCACATGAATGTTCAAATATTGTAAAGTTTAAAGGGGTATTCCGGGCAAAAACATTTTATCCCCTATCCAAAGGATAGGGGATAAGATGTCTGATCGCTGGGGGGCCTGCTGCTGAGACCCCCCGCGATCTCCCTGCAGCACCCGCATTCTATGAAACCTCCGGGTTTCCGGGACTGGGGACGTGACGTCACGCCACACCCCCTCCATTCATGCCTATGGGAGGGGGCGTGACGTCCGTCACGCCCCCTCCCATAGACATGAATGGAGGGGGCGTGCCGTGACGTCCCGTCCCCAGTCCCGGAAACCCGGAGGTTTCCGAAACTGGAGATTCAGCACCCGCATAGAATGCGGGTGCTGCAGAGAGATCGCGGAGGGTCTCCCACGATCAGACATCTTATCCCCTATCCTTTGGATAGGGGATAAAATGTTTTTGGCCGGAATACCCCTTTAAGGAGGCACTCACCACAGAAGTATGTCCAGAAGGACTCATTTATATTTCAGTGCAGTACACAACGAACATGGATCCCGGTTCAGCGGATGCCACACAGAGGTAAAAGGTAACAGCTTTTTCACGCCCAGTATCATCGCTTCTTCAGACCCACGAATGTTCAGCTTGGCTGAGTGTTCCTGTTTTCTGAACAAAGAGAGAGGAGGGGTAAGCCGCTGTCACACTTCTCTGACCGAAGCTTATCTCTCTTAAGACAAAAAGATCGAGCAGTGGATATCCAATATCTCCCGCAAGGTGTTGGCAGAGAGACCGCCATACAAATTATACAGTACTTTTGTGTTATGTGTATGGGGGGGCCTTAACCTATGATATAGAAGTTGCAGATATAGGTAAAAGCAGCTCCATACTGTACATTGTTTATTGGCCATAGTGGCCACACTGGGTTACTGTAACTCAGCTCCTATTAAAGTGAATGATAGCTGAGCTAGAATAACCCAGCATGGCCACTACACGACTTACGGCACTGTCTGCTTAGGTTTTAGGAGTTTGATTTCACATGTGTTCTTTATCAGTGTCCTGTATATGCCAAAACCAATTTAGACCTTTTGTTAGCTATTTTTTTTTTTTTTTATAGATACAATTTTTTTCCCCTTCCAAAATGTATTTATCTCTGACCTTATTGACACGGTTATCGTTTTATACTTCCATTGATCTGTTCTGTGATATTACGCAATTACGCAAGGTAGATGTTAGTGACCGGTTTTACTGTCTACCCCTTGATAAATGATCCTACATAAATCTCTGCCAAAAAGAGTTTCTAGTGTCATTCGGTACCTGGGGCACAGAAAGATGAGATTGGCACCACACCAAGATCTCTTGGTTCACAGCAAGGGAGAGATGGATTTATGCACAGCCTTCCAGCGCCAAGCGCAGAATCCATTTTACTTCTTGGGGAGATGAAGCTTTTTAGTCACATATATGATTTGCAGTAAACATGTAAAAACACCTTCCCAATTTGAAACCCAACATTTAGTTTTATTTTATTCTTTTCTGTTTACATTTTTCTTACTATTCGACAAATCCTGCACTTATTGTTATGTTACAAGTGATATTTTTGCACTAAAGACAAAGTCGCAACCCCCCCCCCCCCCCATTTTAATAGAAGGTTTAAAATTGAAACATTTGTCCCATAACAACCTACATGTAAAGACATTTTGCTGTGATCAGAAGGATTTTTCGGCAGTAGACATTGTCGCCCAATTATCATTAAACACTGGGAGAGAAGCAATAGAAATCAGTGACCGTGAAGAATCTTGAAGCATATCCAATACATTTTTCTGACTGATGGAACAGATTTTGTTATCAGAGATGTTCAGATATTTGGCTGGAGCTTGTTAGCGGTTGTGTCGGTCACATCGTTCGTGGCTATGGCCAGGCTTAGCAGCTTGGTGCCTAAGGTTCTCCCTTATTTATGTGCTGGACTTAGTCTTATCCTGTATAAGTATCTGGGTATGAAGAAACATAAGCAATGTGCTCCTTTACTTTTTTTTCACCCTAATTATTTAGACATAAATGAAGTTTAAAATAAATAAATTATTAAACAAAGGACAAATAAATAGTATAGATGAATAAACAAACAAATAACAAAATAAATAAACAAACAAACAATTCTGTTTTTATCCAACTTTTTGGCCCAAAAACTTTTGCCTACTTAGTTTCCCAAAACATGCAGACTGAATTTGTCCTAATCTATAGGAAAAAGTCAAGTAGAATCTTTATGTTATATACCGTATTTTTCGCCCTCTAGGACGCAATAAGATTTAATAAAATTTTTAATTAATTAATTTAATTTAAGATTTTGAACCCAATAGTGGTCTTCAACCTGCGGACCTCCAGATGTTGCAAAACTACAACTCCCAGCATGCTGGGAGTTGAAGTTTTGCAACAACTGGAGGTCCGCAGATTAAAGACCACTGCATAGGAGGTAATACTCACGTGTCCCCGCCGCTCCGGACCCATCACCGCTGCCCTGGATGTCGATCCATCGTTGTCACTGTGTCCCTGTCGCTCTGCTGCCAGCCTGCTGCTGAACGTTTCTGCTGCCGGCCGGGTATCCTCGCTCTCCGTCGCCGTCATCACATTGTTACGCACGCCGACGCACGTACGCGACGACGTGATGACGAGGAAGGAGAGCGCCGGCCATACAGGGGATCCCTGAACGGAGAAGACACCGAGGAGGCAGGTAAGGTCCCTCCCGGTGTCCTGTAAGCACTAACCCGGCTATTCAGTCAGGCTGTTCGGGACCGCCGCGGTGAAATCGCGGCGGTCCCAAACAGCCCGACTGAACAGCCGGGTTAGTGTCACTTTCCCTTCAGACGCGGCGGTCAGCTTTGATCGCCACGTCTGAACGGTTAATACAGGGCATCCCCGCGATCGGTGATGTCCTGTATTAGCCGCGGGTCCCGGCCGTTGATGGCAGCAGGGACCGCTGCGATAGGGGTGTATTCGCTGTATAAGACGCACCGACTTTCCCCCCCAGTTTTGGGGATGAAAAAGTGCGTCTTATACGGCGAAAAATATGGTAATTCTGGAACCAGAATTTTGAAGCCGTACAAAATGTAGGGAACATATTTTCATCTTGACCCATTTGTAATAAGATGAAATATACAACTCTTTGAAATGTTTGATGTCGAAGCACAGGCCTCTAGCGTCTAAGTTATAGGGGAGATTTATGAAAGGGGTACTCTACTGGAAAACATTTTTTTTTCAACTGGTGCCAGAAAGTTAAACAGATTTGTAAATTGCTTCTATTTTAAAATCTTAATCCTTCCAGTACTTATCAGCTGCTTTATGCTTCACAGGAAGATCTTTTATTTTTTACTTTCTTTTCAGTCTGACCACAGTGCTCTCTGCTGACAACTCTATCCATGTCAGGAACTGACTGGTTTGCTATGGGAATTTGCTCCTGCTCTGGACAGTTCCTGACATGGACAGAGGTGTCAGCAGAGAGCACTGTGGTCAGACAAACAATAAACCCCTTATGCATCCCCATATACTAAAAAGTACAAATCTTATAGGGGTCAGAAATTTTTGTGTATACTTATTTTCTTTCAAAAAGTTCTAGTTTTTTAAAAGTAGTAAAATAAAACAAAACTTATATAATGTGGAATCGTTGTAATCAAATGGACCTACAGGATAAAGATAACTTGTCATTTTTACAGTTAGAGAGTACCTGTCAACAAATAAAACTTTTAATATATTGTTCCTTGTGTAATTAGCAAACACTTTCCCATTCACTTGCTTATAAAAATTTGTCAACATGAATATGTTTAAAATGTAATAGAAAAATTGGCCACTAGGTGGCTCTGTTCTGTTCTCTGCCACAATTAATCCAGTGAGTTTGGTCTCCTCCCGACCTGGCAGGAGTCCAAACTCAGGAAGTGTTTCTCTGCACTGAGCTTTATTGGCAGATGCACAGAAAGTGAAAGCTCCACAGATTCTCACAGCTGCACAGACTGAAAGCTGCAGGAGAGCCTCACTGATAGCAACACAGACTGAAACATGCACAGAGCCTGAGGTCTTCTATTCCTCACAGCTCTGCAACCATGTGAGGGCAGAAGTGGTCCCCCAGCAGGCTTCAGTGATGCAATGCCTGCTGGGAACTGCCCACTTTCTCCTGCTGGAAAATTGCACCATGTGAGCAAGAATAAAGGTATGATACACAGCTTTTTGAAACTCTGAAATTGTTTTTAAGGGCAGGAGAGATGTTAGGAGTAGTTAGGGAACATAGCTTTAGGTAGTTGAGAACAGTTTCTTTGGTGACAGGTACTTTTTAAGTGCACTGCACAGAAATGGAAAAAAAGTAGCTAATTTGCATTTTTATTTTCAATTTTGCCCCTCCCAAAAAATTTTTTAGGCCTCACAGTAGATTTTATGGTAAAATGTCGATACCAAGTACAATTGATTAATAAGGTTTAAGTTGCAAAATAATAATAACATCAAGTGCATAATACTAATATCACAGTGTCTATATAATACTCGTAATAGTGCTATATATTGCCCAAGTAACTCCTTCAACACCATACAAAAAAGGCCTGTCATCTGCCAAACAGTGATAAATAGTAATATAACATATGATTTCACATCCATACACAAGCAGTAGGTTAATCTATAATAAGTATTGTCAATGCCTCTAGGCCTTGAACTTGAATGACTAATTCCTTATATAAGGCAGAATATTGAGACATGGGAGGTAGGTTCTGTGTGTATCTCTGTAAGCAGAGAATGTGTACATTGTAAAATCTAGTTTACGACCCTGGCCCGGGTCTGCAGATCAAACCCAACATGGTGTATAGTCGATACCTTTGCGTGTATTTTCTTCCAAACCCCCCACCAATACCGCATTTTCTTTTCTTCTTTATTACTCCGTATTACTCTGTACATGCCCTGCTTTGTATTATTTAACAGCAAATCTTACAGATGTCAGTTTTGTCTTGTTCCGAAGCAGCAGGGACAATAAGTTCCAGCTGACCTCAGTACAATGAATCTTGCAGAAGCACAATATGTATTTTGCACTGGCAGTGAAAAGCCTACATGTAATTGAGAGAGAGAGAGAAATGTCACTATAGCATATCTGTTGACACTGCAGTATCTGCTCATGAAAGGAAACCACAGTCTGGCAGATACAGTCATAAGCAGCGGGATGTATGAGCCAATAACTTAAAAATGTTTTTTTCTTTTTTTTTTATATGAAAAAGGTCAATTTGGAAAGTGAGATTCTATTATGGGGCTTCTCGTTGTGGAGCCAGACGACAGACACGTGAATTATGGAGATACAAATTTGTTGGGATATATTCAATATATACATCACTGGTTGAAGTATCTGTTTTGTATTTGAATTTATATATTTCAGTTTTCATAGTTTTTCATATATTTTGTATAATTTTTCACTTTTAAATATTTAGCTTAATACTATAATGGCTACCTGCACTATTAAGGTTAACATCTTCAGATATAAACCTGTGTTTCTTTTGTACATGAGTGCAGCTGCTCCCCATTCACTTGTATTGAGTGATCAGAAGGTGACTATTAGGCTGAGTTCACATATATCAGGCGTCCGGTATAGTTTCCCTCCGCCGTGCACCCGAGGAAAATTGATGCTAGAACTGATCCTATTAATTTGAATGGGACAGTTCACAATCAT
This sequence comes from Hyla sarda, assembly GCF_029499605.1. Lineage (NCBI taxonomy): Eukaryota > Metazoa > Chordata > Amphibia > Anura > Hylidae > Hyla > Hyla sarda. The sequence continues at coordinate 49,439,089 of NC_079195.1, forward strand.
CCAGCATCTCAATTTTGACGCCGGATGGTTGGACACACCGGACGGCTCCGGACAGGGCAATGCAGCTTGCTGCGTTCCTCTGTCCGCCATCCAGAAACAATGGATGATAATTTGCCATCAGTTGTGGCATCAGTTGTGTAGAGATATTGAGAGTTCACCTACGCCGGATACCGGACAAATGTGAACCCAGCCTTACCTTGACATGATCTCATGATGTCAAGATACCCTTTGTGTGACCCCCCCTAAAAAACAGCTGACTACAGGATCTCCCACTACTGAAACCAGCTTTTATTCCAAAAGTGAACCTGGCAGCAAGTATTAAATACTCCTGCAGCACCCCCGCAGTGGAAACTATGCATTACATCGGGCCTACTGTAGTCAATGAGCTGTAAATTAAATGCAGCCACTCTCTGCACTGACCTGCAAATGCCATTGTGTAGACATCCATTACCAATAGGCTCCATTGTATAATTGTATACTGCCCTGGTGGATGCATTTTTTTTCTTGCTTTACAGAATACAATGGGGCCTATAGGTGATGCATGCTAATGTTTGTCTATACAAGTGTTTCATAACCTTTTCAGCTCTGGGCACACCTCAGAAAATATTTTTACTTTGAGGCACACCTAACCCTCCTTCCTTTATGCAGTTTTCTCCCTAAATTGGACCATCTGTAGGTAGGACCCACTGGAAGTAGTGCCCCCCCTATAGATATAACTCCCCTGTAGATAGTTTGCACCTTGTATATAGGACCCTTGTAGGTAGTTTGCACCCTGTATGTAGGACCCCTGTAGATTGTTTGCTCCTGGTATGTAGTGTAGTACTGACAGCACTTACTTATACACTGGACCCTGTCTGTAGCCCCATTCTCTGTAAAAATGCAGGTCTCCCCCATATGTAGTTTTCCCCCTGTAAATAGGACACCACTGTAGATAGGACCCACTATAAGTAGGACCCCCTGTAGGTAGTTTGCCCCTGAATGTAGTGTAGGACTGAAGGCACTTACTTATACACTGGAACCTGTCTTCAGTCCCCCAGTCTGCTGTCACAATGTTGGTCTGAACCTTCCCCCATTCTCCCACACCTGTTTGCTGGCTGGATAGCTTCCCCTGTCCATAAGATGGCGTCTTATGGAAAAGCATGTGTTGATAGATGTCACTCTGCTCCCTCCATAGTGTTCAATTGCACTATGGCAAGGAGCACAGGCAAGTAGGAGAAGTCAATGTGGCATATATCCTCACATGTTCCTCTATAAGAAGTCATCCTATGGACAAAGGTGGGGATGGTGTTGGACAAAGGAGCCTACAATGTGTGCCAGCCAGACTCTGCAGAGAAAAGTCATAACTGCGAGAAGATTTCATGGCGGTACAGGCCAGATGGGGAAGAAAACAAAAAGTGGACGATTCTATCAAAGATGACGTCATTCTGGGGTCTTATGGGTATGGGTATGATTCAGGGGTGGGTATTATGCATGGGGAGGGTAATATGAAGTCTGTATTTTGTCAGCGTTATGACCGTTCGGAAATGCACCGTCTCCATTGCAATATTTACACCATGTGAACATCTCACTCTATATCCTCACATAACATTACGTCACTTCCCAGTCTTACTAAATATTCACGCACAACTCTTCAAACATGCTATATTGCAATGAGGTTTTCTGCAGATTATAATGTATGTCTGATGCTGCTCAGAACTAGATAAAAGTGTATTTTATTCCTCTGTCAACCCCCGAGCTCCTTCATTTACCCGGCACAGGCCTCCATACACTTTACTGCCATCATCTTTACTTCCCTTGTTATATCTCTGCTAAAAGTACAAAACATTCAGCTTCTTCTTCTTCTTTCTCGGCTTTGGAAACATAAGCGCCGGCTGGATATATGAGAACTCCAGGCCTGAATTATGTGGCCTGTATAACAGTAGTCACCATCAGATATAGGGGATTCAATGAAGATCATGTAATAAGATCTATCAATGTGAAACGAGCGCTGTCGCGGTGGATGCAGAGTACAGACGACAGCCATGTTTGATCTCCGTGGACCCATAAGGCTGTTTGGAGGTGTCACTTGAAAATGGTCAGATGAAGTAAGATTTACTTGTTTAATTACATTTTGTCTAAAGACTCCTTTCTCCCCAAATAAAATAAAAAAAAAACTGAAGGAAATGTGTGAAATTAAAGCTCTCGCCCTTTCTCTAACCTCACCAAGTTTTTATTTTTATTTTTTTATTTTATTTAAAAGCTATTTGGATTTCCCAATCACTTAAGTTTTTTACACTTTCCCACACATACAAAACTGCCAAGACAAATAGAGAAAGGCAAGAAATCAGGAGAAAAACAAAGCAAAAGAGGTTCAATTTCACGAAATCTTTATCGTTTTCCAAGAGTGTGAGAAAGTATTGTCTCAGGATGCAAAGTTAACAGGAATTGTGCAGTATGCCTTCTAAGGATACAACAAATGAAGATATTGAGCATACAACTAATGTGGGGTTCGAACCTATGTCATGCCTATAGGAGCACCATACAATCTCGTAGGCACAGGGACCCCGCTGAATCACACGGTGTTACATGTAGTAATAATAATAATATTGTAATGCACCCCCTTTCTCTTCAGGCCACCTGCCCACTCTTCTGCCCAGTATTTCTCATTCTCTCAGTCCTACACTGCTTACCAGCACAACCCCTGAAATGCAACCCAGCTTAAGGATGTAAGGAACAGCGGGAAACGGGTGCAAAGGTGTGAGAAAGTACCCCGTCCAGAGTAGATAGTGGGCTCAGAGGTTCTTTTGATAAGGCAGAAGGTAGGTATCGGCAACAGTAGTACTAAGTGAGTCTAGCAGAGACATACGCAGTCACTTGTTGGAACTTAAGACATTTACTTTGCAGAATTTAGCTTACCAACAAATCCATATGAGAAATAACAGTAGCAAGACCAGAACTATTGAAAAAAAAATAATTAAGCTTCAAACACAACTTTTCAGGTTGATGTCTCTTTATCTCAGGCCATTCAGCTTTCCTCTCCACTCTTACTTCCTTAAGCCAACTCATAGTATCTTCTAAAAGGCCGTCACACCAAAGCAGGTATAATCCTTGCGGTGGCCCAGTACCCTTGCTGCCCTGTCAGGCAGCCTCTCTGCAGTGTTCCATGGGCTCCCCTTACACCTGTCCCCTCATGTACAGATGTTTTGCCATTTATCATGCTGTAAAGTGGATAAAGAAGTGTTATACTTTAACCCCTTAACCCCTTAAGGACCGGAGGTTTTTCCGTTTTTGCATTTTCGTTTTTTGCTCCTTGCCTTTAAAAAATCATAACTCTTTCAAATTTACACCTAAAAATCCATATGATGGCTTATTTTTTGCGCCACCAATTCTACTTTGTAATGACGTCAGTCATTTTGCCCAAAAATCTATGGTGAAGCGGGAAAAAAAATCATTGTGCGACAAAATTTAAAAAAAAAACGCTGTTTTGTAACTTTTGGGGGCTTCCGTTTCTACGTAGTACATTTTTCGGTAAAAATGACACCTGATATGTATTCTGTAGGTCCATACGATTAAAATGATACCCTACTTATATAGGTTTGATTTTGTCGGACTTCTGGAAAAAATCATAACTACATGCAGGAAAATTAATACGTTTAAAATTGTCATCTTCTGACCCCTATAACTTTTTTATTTTTCCGTGTATGGGGCGGTGTGAGGGCTCATTTTTTGCGCCGTGATCTGAAGTTTTTAACGGTACCATTTTTGCATTGATAGGACTTATTGATCGCTTTTTATTCATTTTTTCATGATATAAAAAGTGACCAAAAAAGCACTATTTTGGACTTTGGAATTTTTTTGCGCGCACGCCATTGACCGTGCGGTTTAATTAACGATATATTTTTATAATTCGGACATTTCCGCACGCGGCGATACCATTTATGTTTATTTTTATTTTTATTTACACTGTGTTTTTTCTTTTATGGGAAAAGGGGGGTGATTCAAACTTTTAATAGGGAAGGGGTTAAATGATGTTTATTCACTTTTTTTTTGCACTTTTTTTTTGCAGTGTTATAGCTCCCATAGGGACCTATAACACTGCACACACTGATCTTTTACATTGATCACTGGTTTCTCATAAGAAACCAGTGATCGATGATTCTGCCGCATGACTGCTCATGCCTGGATCTCAGGCACTGAGCAGTCATTCGGCGATCGGACAGCGAGGAGGCAGGTAGGGGCCCTCCCGCTGTCCTGTCAGCTGTTCGGGATGCCGCGATTTCACCGCGGCTATCCCGAACAGCCCACTGAGCTAGCCGGCATGGTTTCGGTTTCACTTTAGACGCGGCGTTCAACTTTGAACGCCGCGTCTAAAGGGTTAATAGCGCGCGGCACAGCGATCAATGCCGCGCGCTATTAGCCACGGGTCCCGGCCGTTGTTAGAGGCCGGGCCCGACCCGCTATGACGCGGGGCCACGCCGTGGCCCCGCGTTATAGATCGGGAGTGGACACATGACGTTCCAGTACGTCATGTGTCCTTAAGGGGTTAAGGACCAAGCTAATTAAGCCTGTACACCCCTCAAAGACCAGGCCTGTTTTTTCAAATCTGGGATTTAAGTCTTTATTTCAGAATAACTCTGGTAATGTTTTGCCAATTCTGACATTGTTTTTTTGTCACAAGTTGTACTACATGAAAATAGTAAAAGTTAATCGATATCATTTGTATTTTTTTATTTAAAATGCAAGAAACCGTGACATTTTTGAAAAAAAGATTTTTTTTAAAGGATTTTTTGTTATTTTGACGTTATTAGGTTGCATATATTTATACATAATGTTTATATTTTTTTATCAAAAATTATCATTTCACATGTCTACTTTATTTTCTCAACTTTTTTTTTTATTATTATTCACATTTTAGATGTATTAGAGGCCTAACAAATTTACTTGCCATTTTGAAAATTTGAAAAGTACATCTTCTTTTTATGTGCTAAGCAAGGATTGCAGCAACTGAGAAGTAGTAGAACATGGGAACCCCCCCCGCCCCCCGAATGACACCATTTTAAAAGCTAGACCCCTCAAGGTATTCGCTAGGGGGTACAGTGAGTATTTTAACACCATAGTTTTTTGGCAGGAATTATTACAAAGTCAGTGTTAAAAAATCGAAACTAGCTTTTTTTCACAAATGCATCATTTGTGGGACATATTTTTTGTACATCACTTCTGATATTGAAAGAAATGCACCCTATATTTTATTTAGCTGCTTGTCCCATGTTCGGAAATACCCCCGCTTAGGCCATATATGGTTCCTTGGCCACGTGGTAGGACTCAGAATGAGAGGAGCGCCATTTGGCTTTCAGGGCAAAACAGTACCCCCACAAGTGACCCCATTTATATACCGCACCCCTACAAGTTATTGGCTGGACCTCTCTGATTGGTCCTTGGTCGGCTGGCAGTATAACGGGTCTGTCTGTGACAGTTAAGGCTCCTGATTGATATATCCGCCATGTTGTGGCGTAAAAGAGAAAAAGTTTAGCAGACTCCCTAAAAATTAATCTAAGGTGCCTGAATGGAATCTGAATGGCTTTACAACAAGGTTGATCACCAACCACGACTATGCTCTATGTTCTCCACGGTCTCCATATTGTTCCAGGGGGTACTGTATATTGTTTAATAGTCCAATGATTCTATAGAGATCATGTACTTAGGGCTGCATTTAAAACTACTTAATAAATAGGAAGAGGGAATTGAAACCAACATAAATGACAATGGCTACTTATGTGTCTTTTACCTGTATTCACATTAGAATTTTTCAGCTTTTTTCTTCTTCGTTTACTTAAAGGGTTATTCTATGAATCGTAAAACATAAATAAAGAAAAAAATAACATGGCTGCACATCCACAATTTGTATTTTCATCTACTTGCTTCTCAGCATAAATTCAAACACTTACAGGTTGTTAGTATACATTTTGATCAAAAAGTAGAAGCCCACTCGCCACGTCAAGGCCACCTATTTAGAGTGGGTCCCTAACCTGACACTGTCGTAGCGTCGGATGGTGGCCACCACCACCGCAACACCATGCCCACAGGGGGAACGACTCAAAGCCTCACAAGCCTCACTGCTGCCCGACCAAGCCCCTGGCTTCGGGCCACCCCACAGACAAAGCATCACAGTAACAATGACCGCCCCAGAGCACCACACCAATGTGAACACCTACCAAGTACTCCCTGCCAGAGGGCTGGGAGAATGCTAGGAGGAATCCCTTATGCAGTCTCCTGCTAAATAAAAAAGCCTGGCCCGAATGGGTGGAGTAGAGTACTGGCTATGAAAAAGGGGACAGACTACAATTGTAAAACAAAAATTGAGAAAAAGTAACACAGCCGCACTGTCACGATGCCGGCTGGCAGGTAGTGGATCCTCTGTGCCAGAGAGGGATTGGCGTGGACCGTGCTAGTGGACCGGTTCTAAGCCACTACTGGTTTTCACCAGAGCCCGCCGCAAAGCGGGATGGTCTTGCTGCGGCGGTAGTGACCAGGTCGTATCCACTAGCAACGGCTCACCTCTCTGGCTGCTGAAGATAGGCGCGGTACAAGGGAGTAGGCAGAAGCAAGGTCGGACGTAGCAGAAGGTCGGGGCAGGCAGCAAGGATCGTAGTCAGGGGCAACGGCAGAAGGTCTGGAACACAGGCTAGGAACACACAAGGAACGCTTTCACTGGCACAATGGCAACAAGATCCGGCAAGGGAGTGCAGGGGAAGTGAGGTGATATAGGGAAGTGCACAGGTGAACACACTAATTGGAACCACTGCGCCAATCAGCGGCGCAGTGGCCCTTTAAATCGCAGAGACCCGGCGCGCGCGCGCCCTAGGGAGCGGGGCCGCGCGCGCCGGGACAGGACAGACGGGGAGCGAGTCAGGTACGGGAGCCGGGGTGCGCATCGCGAGCGGGCGCTACCCGCATCGCGAATCGCATCCCGGCTGGCAGCGGAATCGCAGCGCCCCGGGTCAGAGGATGTGACCGGAGCGCTGCAGCGGGGAGAGTGAAGCGAGCGCTCCGGGGAGGAGCGGGGACCCGGAGCGCTCGGCGTAACACGCACATCCACAATTTGTATTTTGATATAAAGATCTAGATTTATTCTATGAATAATTTTCATACCAAAAGTTTCGAAAGATTCTTGCTAGATGTTTTATAGGAAAATTGTCATCAGTGTTACCCACACTAACCTGTTGATATAGGTGTGTAGTTCGGGTGATACTGATGACAACCATACTTACCTGATCTCGTTTCACGGTCCCAATGTCCCGCTATCTTCCCCCTTTTCTTCCATTCCGGAGAATGCTTGGGGCACGGTCGGAGCTTTCTGATGTCACCGCTGCTGTTTCCCCAGGCCTGCTAACAGAGGGGACCAGCAGCGATGATGTCAGGAAGCTCAACCTGTGCCCCAAGCCATCTCCGGAATGGGACAATGGGACCGCAGAATAGGATCAGGTAAGTATAGTTGTCATCATTGTCACCCACACTACACACTTGTACCAACAGGTTAGTACAGGTAACACTAATGAAGTAATACTTTAAAGTAATTTTCAGTGTTTCTAGCATAGTAAACACATTTCTTATCATTCATTTGTTCTTCTTATGTCCCACTTAGTGCCCAATTGGTGTCCTTCCCCCACTGGCAGTTGACAATATAGCCTTTCTTCACTTGTAAAATGTATGTATATTAATAATATCCATTGGTGGGACACCTCCTTAATATGAACCCGCTAAAATAACTCCAAAATGTTATCAGTTTCACAAATGGCCTTTGGTCAACATTTAATTCTAAGTATTAGTTACCAAACACTGATAGGAGGGTCTTTCCTATCTGGTTATGTACAACAATTTTTGAAAATACTAAAACACCGAACCATGCAAAGAAGTTGCAAAAATGAAGCCATAATGGAAACTGCACAAAGTTCTGTTCCTACATACTACAATGCTATCATTATATACAGCGGTGGACCGATATTGCTTTTGGAGTAAATATGAAAACATTAAATCACAGACCTCCGGGATGAGAAGAAGTATTGGACAGGGTGTTAATAGAGGAAGTCGGGATGATGGCAATGAAGAATGAGGTAATTGTTATAGGATATTTCAATCTGCCAGATGTGCACATGTATCTGTTGCAGGTCTAGCAGAAGCAGGGGCGGGCTGGATGCCTGTCAGATTGAGAAGGGGGAGGACAAGTAATTGACGAGGAAGCTCACTTCATCAAGTCGTATTAGTCTTTCACAATTAAAATAAGGAGGAAGTATCACATGGAAGTTTGTTTAAGAGTATAGGGTCCGGGGATTGTCAGTCAATGTAACTTGGTAGAATGGCCAATATCTGAGCAGGTCTAAAAACAATAATAATTAATAATTGTTTAAAAGTTCACATTTTCTTTGGAGGCATATGAGCCTCTATCAGAACTTTTCTATATTTAAAGGGGTATTCCAGGCAAAACCTTTTTTTATATCTATCAACTGGCTCCGGAAAGTTAAACAGATTTGTAAATTACTTATATTGAAAAATCTTAATCCTTCCAATAGTCATTAGCTTCTGAAGTTTTCTGTCTAACTGCTCAATGATGATGTCACATCCCGGGAGCTGTGCATGATGGGAGAATATCCCCATAGGAACTGCACAGCTCCCGGGACGTGAGTCATCAGAGAGCAGTTAGTCAACTTCAGAAGCTAATAACTATTGGAAGGATTAAGATTTTTTAATAGAAGTTATTTACATATCTGTTTAACTTTCCGGAGCCAGTTGATATATAGAAAAAAAGTTTTGGCCTGGAATACACCTTTAATAGCAAAAATAGTACTGTATGTAGAACAAGTAAATGGGGTCCATCTGACAGATTTGGCACAGCACAGACTTCCCCACTGTCCTCTGACAGCAGATAGATTAGGATCAGGTAGTGGATTTCACCTATCCTTTTGTATTCAGGCACATGGGTCCAGCAGAACACAACCCTGTATGAAGCTGACTTTGTAGCATATCATATTAAAGGGGTACTCCACCCCTAGACATCTTATTCCTTCGGATAGGGGACAAGATGTCTGATTGTGGGGGTCCCGCCTCTGGGTATCTCGGCTGCGGCACCCCAGACATCCAATGCAGGGAGCGAACTTAGCTCTGTGCCAGATAACTGGTGATGCGGGGCAGAGGCTTGTGACATCACGTAGACATCACATAGACTTGCATTGAGGGGGCGCGGCCGTGATGTCATGAGCATGGAGTCGCCGTGACATCACGAGGCTCTGGTACTCTGGCGGTGCACCCGATGCTCTATACGAACACCGGGTGCATCAGGGAGATCATGGGGGTCCGCAGCGCCACCCCCCGCGATCAGACATCTTATCCCCTATCCAAAGTTGTCTAGGGGCAGAGTACCCCTTTAAGTCCTATCCAGTTTGGGTTAATCCATAAATGTTGTATCAGCTCTTTCATGATGGCCTATGTGCACAATCAAATACATGATACACATTTTACCTTTAGCTGTATCCTTTATGGAGAACACTCCAAAGAAACCTTTCTCTAAGCCTAACCGCGTAACTTTAGTTGCGTTTTGTAACGTCTTGATCTTGTACGATTTGATCCTTTTTGTAGATGTATTGTGTGATTATAGTAAATGTATCTCTTTGCATTCTGCTGAAAGAAAAATATCTAAAAACATTAAAAGACAGGAGCATGGGCCCCAAAGGGTCCTAAAATGGTTTGTTAACCTTGAAACCAATCACACTATACCTTATAGGACGTATACCAAATAAGAAATTTGAAGGACTTTAACATAAGTGTGGACACGACTACCGCTCTCTACGTCTCATCTACACATCACTGCTATATGTTTGTCTGCAAAGTAAAACCAACTCTGCTTTATCTCAATAAATCTCCTTGAAATGAGCAGCCAATAACAAATTTCTGGCTGTGTCACATTCCTTAAGGTGATCTGTCCTCTTCTCTCATACTCCTCGCCTTGTGATGGGGTCATGGATCTGCCTAAAAGTGAGAGCATGGAAAGTTCCCATGCTAATTAGATAAAGACATGGGTCTGGTTTATTCCATGCTAACTACATTGTACAGCGCCTGCCCTATGGGAGATTGCTTTGACATAGCAAGGTTGACTAGTCAAAAAGCATATTGCCAAAAACGTGAGTATTCTTCAGTGGGTGCCTTGAGGGAGTGGTGTAAATCCAACTTACGATTCTATAGTATGATTCTTCAAACCTCTTAAGTGCTCAGTAAATATTTCCAAATATTTTCCTTCTGTTGATGGTCACTATTTTTATTTTATTTTTTTTTATTTTTTTTTTGTGTGTGTGTATTTTATAGAAAAATTTAATATTATATAATATTCCAGGGAGTAACTATAAAAAAAAAATAATAATAATAATATATATATATATATATATATATATATATATATATAATTATGCTCAGGCAGGTGCTAAAAACAAACAAAAAAACGATATACACCTTCCTTACTCCTCCACTGCTGATAAAACAGAGCTCAGGTCCCTTTGCACAGTGCATCTGTTTTTTTTGGTCGGCATGTGGTATTGTACAGTCACCGTACCAGTGGTCACAGTGGTCTCTCACCTCCGCCACTGATTGGCTGAGAGGGCAATTCCACTTGCAGATCCCAAATCCAGAAGCACTGTACAGAGGTGCTGGAGCTCTGTGATGACGATAGTGATGGAGAACTAGAGAAGGTGAGTACAGTGACCCCTCGACTTACGATGGCCCCGACATACGATCATTTCAACATACGATGGCCTCTCAGAGGCCATCGCATGTTGAAGGCAGCATCAACATACAATGCTTTTGTATGTCGGGGCCATCGCATAAAGGGCTATCCGGCGGCACAGACTGCTTCAGCTGCCGCCGGATATCCGTTTTACGGTGCCCCGTGTGGTCCGCTGACGATCACTTACCGGTCCTCGGGGCTCCTGCGCGTCCTCTTTGGGATCCCCTGCATCGTCGGCGCTCTCCATCGACGTCATCACGTCGCTGCGCATGCCGTCCCATCATCCAATAGGAGCGGCGTGCGTATAGACATGATGGCGGCGACGGAGAGCAGAGGAAAAGCAGAGGCCTTGCCGGAGCGTCGGGGACACCTCGGGGACGCGGCAACAGCGATGGACGGCGACATCCAGGGCAGCGGTGACGAGCGGTGACGGTCCGGAGTGGTGGGGACAGGTGAGTACAACTTCCTCTAACAGTGGTCTTCAACCTGCGGACCACCAGATGTTGCAAAACTACAACACCCAGCATGCCCGGACAGCCAACGGCTGGGTGTTGTAGTTTTGCAACATCTGGAGGTCCGCAGGTTGTAGACCACTGTCCGATACTTTACATTGCACGGATCCCTCAATATACGATGGTTTCAACAAACGATGGTCCGTTTGGTACGGATTACCATCGTATGTTGAGGGACCACTGTATAGGATTTTTAAGTCTTTAGCACCTGCTTGAGCACAATTATAATAATAGGTTACTCACTGGAATTCACCCTTTGTTTTTGGGTAATAGAGAGGCTCTGTTGTTAGTGATGTTGCCTAAAAAGGCCAGCTTATGCATGGAGTTTGTATGTTCTCCCTGTGTTTATGTGGTTTTCCATTGGGTACTCCAATTTCTTTTACACTTAAAAAAAAAAATACTGGCCCAGATTTTTCAATCTGTTACAAACAAAAATGTGTCTAACTTGTCCATAAATTTGTTGTATAAATGAATAGCGAGGCATGATTGATTGCAGACACATTTTTTGTCTCATATAGATTTATTTATTTATTATACTTTATTTCCCAAAAATTTGAACAACAACTTCTTTATTCTTTTTATAAAAATACATTTTCTTTTGTTATCATTCTCATTGCAGAAATTTTTTTTTAATTTCCCCTAACCCCCCTCCCTCCCTTGTACATCTCTCCAATACCGGTCTCAGTGTCTTGTCCGACCCCCATCATCCACATATTCTTATTGTCAATTTAATTAAACAAATAATATCTCTCTCCCCCCCCCCTCTGAACTAAACCCCCATATAATTATCCAAAATCTATCCAAAAGCAAAATAATCAGTAATATTAAAGGGGTACTCCAGCGCTAAGACATCTTATCCCCTATCCAAAGGATAGGGGATAAGATGCCTGATCGTGGGGGTCCCGCCCCCTCCATAGGCTTGCATCGAGGGGGGAGGAGCGTGACATCACAGGGGGGTGGAGCCGTGATGTCACTATGCTCTGTCCCCGTGATCGCCAGTAATCAGACCCGGAGAGAGCACGCTCTGGGGACTGATTCTAATGGGGTGCGGTGTGGAAGATCACGGGGGTCCCCAGCAGCAGGACCCCGCGATCAGGCATCTTATCCCCTATCCTTTGGATAAGGGATTAGATGTCTTAGCGCCGGAGTACCCCTTTAATGTTTTCCTCACCCTCTCCCCCCGACTCCAATCTGAGTCCCACCACCTCTCTCTTTCCTCTTTCCATTTATCCATTCACTCTCTCTCTCTGCCTTTCATCCCTATACTTTTTTTCCCCTTTATTATTAACTATCCTCTATCTTATTAACTTTCTCCCCTCACCAACGTAGAGTGTTGCGCCTTTGCGTCCCACTCCACCCTGACTATCTATACTCCTTTGCTGATGCGTTTATCCCACACACTCAAGGATCAACAATTTTGGGGAGTGTTTTCAATAACTATTTTACACTCTTTATTTATTTATTTTTTCCTTTAAAGAGGTATTCCAGGCAAAACCTTTTTATATATATCAACTGGCTCCGGAAAGTTAAACAGATTTGTAAATTACTTCTATTAAAAAATCTTAAACCTTCCAATAGTTATTAGCTTCTGAAGTTTTCTGTCAAACTGCTCAATGATGATGTCACGTCCCGGGAGCTGTGCATGATGGGAGAATATCCCCATAGGAACTGCACAGCTCCCGGGACTTGAGTCATCAGAGAGCAGTTAGACAGAAAACAACACCTCAACTTCAGAAGCTAATAACTATTGGAAGGATTAAGATTTTTTAATAGAAGTGATTTACAAATCTGTTTAACTTTCCAGAGCCAGTTGATATATAAAAAAAAGTTTTGGCCTGGAATGTCCCTTTAAGATGAGATTAATCATTCTCTTACACATTCACTTACCCTATCAGTAGTAAGGTCTTCAATCTCTCTTTTTTCCATTCTATCATGGGGGGGGGGGGGGGGGGGAAGGAGCTGAGCTGAGAGGGAGGGGAGAAACTACCATACATCAGAGCCAAAAACAAAAGGAAAAAAAAAAGAAAGAAAGAATCCCTAGCAGTAACCTCACCTCATCTTAAAATGATGTTTTATCCTGGTCGGACACAACACCTCCTCTTACAAATATACACTCAAACCCCCGCATCATCACACCCCCTGGCAGAAGGAAGAGAAAAAAAAATTGTCTCATATAGATTGATAAATCTCTGCAGAAGAACCAGAACACAAGAGGACTTGCTGTGGGCGCTATGCCTTTAAATGGCAGTGACCAAGCAAATACCACTGGTATACCTTAAAGACTATATTGGTTATAAACATTGATTATAACCAATAAATATTCTTTTAAAGGGGTACTCCGGCGCTAAGACATCTTATCCCCTATCCAAAGGATAGGGGATAAGATGACTGTCACACAGGGGCGGGGCCATGATGTCACAATGCTCCGGCCCCGTTAAAATCAGTCCCCGGAGCATGATCGCTCCAGGTCTGATTACTGTCATTCACGAGGCCGTAGCATTGTGACGTCATGGCCCCGCCCCTGTGTGACATCATGCTCCGCCCCCTCAATGCAAGCCTATGGGAGGGGGCGTGATAGTTGTCTTTGACTTTGCACAGTTGTTTTTTCTTGGAATTTCAATCAAACAAGTGAAACTTTATTCAAAATGGAGTGGAAAGTTAAAACATATACATTTTTTTCTGAAAAAACGGATGCAATTGGACATCATTTTTCAAACTGTATACGGTTTTTGCCCATATACGGGTTGAAATTTGTACACACGTTTTGATACAGTTTAGTTCGGTTTTGAGGAATCCGTTTTTCATCAAAAACCTGATACCCGAACTGTATTCTAAAAACGTGGTGTGCATGCACCCTTAGTAGACTATTGTCAGTAGTGTGGGGGAGATTTATCAAAACCTGTCCAGAGGAAAAGTTGCTTAGTTGCCCATAGCAACCAATCAGATCGCTTCTTCATTTTTAACAAGGCCTCTGCAAAAGTGATCTGATTGGCTGTTATCGGCAACTTAGCGACTTTTTTTCAGCACAGATTTTGAGGAATCTCCCCCAAAACATTTACTCATCGGCCATGAATCCCTCCTTGGGGCCATTCCAAAGGTGCCAGACCCAAATTCTTCCTGCTCTTCTTCAACACATAAATGCCCACTCAAGGATTCACTGCTTCAAATGGGTCACCACTATGGCCAGTGATTGGGCAGCATTGAAATGGCATTGGCGGGAAACTGGCAACTTTTGAGTAAATATAATAGTATAAGATTAAATACATTTTCTGGACAATTCCTATCTGAGAAAAAAACAGGGAAGAGTACCTCTTAAAGGGGTTAGCCAAGAATAGAAAACAGAGCTAATTTCTTTCAGACACTGCTCCCTGTCTGTCTCCAGGTTGGGTGTGGTTTTACAACTTGGCTCCTTTCACTTTAATGGAACTGAGCTGCAGAACCACACTCACATGGAGACAGACAGGGAGCAGTTTCTGAAAAAAATGTAGTTTTCAAAAATTTTGATTTCACTGTGTTGAATGGTGCAACCAAAGGTGTTGCGGTGTGAGTGGTGGGATCAGATGTTATTAACCCTGGGAGTCGGCCCGTATTAACCCCTATGTGTTCGTGACGCCAGTGTGGTTTTCGGGTTCCGGAACACCACACACCCAGATTCTCCGGTATCCCATGGGCTATTTGTGAATAAAGAGTCCACTACCAGTTATGGATAAACGGAGGCTTTACTGGATAGAAGACAGGTGTAATTATCTTCACAGCTATTGCCTGGGTACTGGTCACAGAGGTCCTCTGTGACCAGTACCCAGAGGACCTCACAGCTTGCTGGACCAATACTTGTAATACACTTTACTTAGACTTGTAATTTAGACTTGACTGTTATTAGACTGGTCTTGACTATGTGCAGGACTTGACTAACTTCAGCGACAGCAGACATAGACTTGTAGACTTACTGATGCTGAACACTGGTCCTGAGATTCTCTGGTAGCTGCTTCAGCAAAGACTTTGATGGTACTCTCAAAAGAGTCTGAGGGAATAAGAGCTAATTAAAGATGGCCACCGCTTTATATAGTGTGGAGGGGTGGGGGGGCTGGACTAAAGCCCATTGGTCAAGCTGTTTGTCATAGGTTAAAGCTGGTGCTCTCTGGCAGTACATGTTGTAACAAATCATATAACTGCATAACATAACATGTGACAGGATAACTCACACAGGTTCTTGAGTGCTCCTGAGGTCCTGTATACTATCTAGACATAAGGATCCTGTCTATGCTCTTAAAGATACACACCACATTTAATAAATTAACAGGAGAACAAGGGGAGTCCCTGCAGGGGAGCCCCCAGGTCAATGAGAGACTCAACCTGACAGGGCCTACAGGTAGTACAGGACAATGTACCTGTAGTGGGACATGACAAACCCAAGACAATGAATATGGATAACATTATTTACATGACTAGACTTATGACTGTAGACTTATAGTTGCGGATTGGGTTGCCAAAGGCTTTCTGCCCAATGCCTTGGCTACTGGAGTCCCTTGGCATAAACCACATCTCCCCAGAACACTATTTTTAGTTTATGCTAGGCAATGAATATTGATAACACTTTGACATTCATGTTACCTTTTACTGTTTATGTGCTTTAGGTTAGTTTCAGGAATGCTTACTGACCAGTAAAGTTTCCTGTGCACTAACAGGATAATATATGACATTAGATACATTAGACATGTTACTGTTAGTAGACTGTGTAATGTGAGTGATACAGCTCTACTTTATGTGACTGAAGTATACTTGACTTATGTATACTGGACTTTGTGTACTGTAGTATACTTACACATACTATTTACATTTGTTTGTACTGGATGCTGGTGATGGGGGTAACATGTGCTCCTCCCGACTGTGTCAGGATAAACCCCTGTAAGAAGACAACCAAACATCATATATGACTGTATACAATGACTTTTGGTGTACAAGAACTTTATACATTTTTGCTTATTATTGACATTAACAATACAAGACAGACAGGTCACATTTTAACCACAATAACTCAATATACCTCCTTGACCCTCTTTGCACCAAACCAAAATACATTACTTTATAGTTCATGTACTGCTTAGTAGTTCATGTACATAAGGAGTTCATTTTCAGCCAACTCAGGGTCCCATAACCTGAGAAGACTGGTATGTAGCTTAATAGAACCTCCTAAAGCAAGGAGTCTCTCGGCTTATGCTGGGCACATTACTTAATAGAATCTCCTACAACAAGGAGTCTCTCGGCCGAAGCCGGGCACATGACTTACGAGATTGGTTGCAATTTCAAGAACTTTTCTTGACACAGTCTTGTCATGCACATTTCTTGAACTGTTGCAGAACCTGAAGTAACAGCAAAAGTGCTACTGCACTTGACAACCAAGTCTGGTATTTTCACTGTACACAAAGTGAATTATACATCCTTCTTTCTTTCCCAGTCTCGCCTACCAGGTAGGGTCCTAGGTTGTGAGATGAACCTAGGGTTGCGAGACTGGGCCCCTTGCATGGGGTCAATGTGGGTGTCCCAGGAAACGTGGGACAGACTGGAATTAATGATGGTGGGACTAACTGTAACCACCACTTGCACTGCTGCGGCTTGCACCACAGAGGGATTACTTGTTGGTGCCTGCTCTTCAGACCAAACCTCCTTGAAAACTGGAGGGGGGCCTAGACACTATCGTGGGTACTTGTTGGTTAGGCCAAACCTCCTTGACAGCTGGAGTAGGTCTGGGTACATTAGTTGGTGCTCGGTGGTCAGGCCAAACCTCCTTGCTCCTAGGAGTAGGCCTGGGCACATGTGTACAGGAATGATGTCTTGCAGCACTTTGATGTTTGGGATCCATGGCAGGTAGATCAGGATACTCCTCCTGGATGACTGCTCCTTTGACGCTTGGAGGGAGGAGTCCAAAGGGATCTGAATCCCAATCTTCAAAGGGGAAATAGGCAAACGGAATTTGAGTAGGGTGCTTAGGTCTGGAAAGAGAGCTAATTAAAGATGGCTACCCCTTTATATAGTGTGTGTGTGTGTGTGTGTGGGGGGGGGGCTGGACTAAAGCCCATTGGTCAAGCTGTGGGTCATAGGTTAAAGCTGGTGCTCTCTGGGAGTACATGTTGTAACAAAACATAACATAACATGTGACAGAATTGCTCACACAGGTCCTTGAGTCCTCCATAGGTCCTGTATACTATCTAGACATAAGGATCCTGTCTATGCTCTTAAAGATACACACCATATTTAATAAATTAACAGGAGAACAAGGGGAGTCCCTGCAGGGGAGCTCCCAGGTCACTGAGGGACTCAACCTGACAGGGCCTACAGGTAGTACAGGACCATGTACCTGTAGTGGGACATCACACCTGGATAACCAGTGTTAAGCAGTATGCCTCCAGTTGTTGCAAAACTAGTTTTGCAACAGCTGGAGGCACACTAGTTGGAATAAACTACCTTAGACCCTGACCCTAAATTTTGTTGCATTGATCCCCATCCTTGGCCAGGTAAGCCTTATTAAAGGGCAGCCTATCCAAAGGACAGGGGAGAAGATGTCTTATACATGTCTTTATACATATATCAGTGGCTCAATGAAATAATAATTTGGGGGCAAAATGGAATCCGAAAGTTTAGTATGGAACCAAAAATGACTTACCCCTTCAATTTTTATAGTTTTTATTATGATTGTATTATCTTAGAATTTTACATAGCCTGTGGCTCTGCAGCTGACACACCAAAACTACAACTCCCAGCATGTTGCATTATAAGTTATAGCCGAACATTCTGGGACTTGTAATTTTGGTTTGGGTCAGCTGCAGTGCCACAGTCTGTGTCAGGGCATGCTAGGGGTTGTACTAGTTTTGGGTCATCTGTACTATAGAGCAGTGAACATGTGGCTCTGTAGTATTGGGGGTTAACCCCTTCAGGACCAAGCCCATTTTGGCCTTAAGGACCAGAGCGTTTTTTGCACATCTGACCACTGTCACTTTAAACATTAATAACTCTGGAATGCTTTTAGTTATCATTCTGATTCCGAGATTGTTTTTTCGTGACATATTCTACTTTAACGTAGTGGTAACATTTTTTGGTAACTTGCATCCTTTCCGTGTGAAAAATCCTAAAATTTGATGAAAAATTTGAAAATTTTGCATTTTTCTAACTTTGAAGCTCTCTGCTTGTAAGGAAAATGTATATTACAAATAAAAATTTTTTTTATTCACATATACAATATGTCTACTTTATGTTTGCATCATAAAAGTGACGAGTTTTTACTTTTGGAAGACACCAGAGGGCTTCAAAGTTCAGCAGCAATTTTCCAATTTTTCACAAAATTTTCAAACTCACTATTTTTCAGGGACCAGTTCAGGTTTGAAGTGGATTTGAAGGGTCTTCTTATTAGAAATACCCCACAAAAGACCCCATTATAAAAACTGCACCCCCGAAAGTATTCAAAATGACATTCAGTCATCATTTTAACCCTTTAGGTGTTTCACAGGAATAGAAGCAAAGTGAAGGAGAAAATTCACAATCTTCATTTTTTACACTCGCATGTTCTTGTAGACCCAATTTTTAAATTTTTACAAGGGGTAAAAGGAGAAAATGTATACTTCTATTTGTAGCCTGATTTCTCTCGAGTAAGCACATACCTCATATGTCTATGTTAAGTGTTCGGCGGGCGCAGTAGAGGGCTCAGAAGCGAAGGAGCGACAAGGGGATTTTGGAGAGTACGTTTTTCTGAAATGGTTTTTGGGGGGCATGTTGCATTTAGGAAGCCCCTATGGTGCCAGAACAGCAAAAAACCCTCACATGGCATACCATTTTGGAAACTAGACCCCTTGAGGAACATAACAAGGAATAAAGTGAGCCTTAATACCCCACAGGTGTTTCACGACTTTTGCATATGTAAAAAAAAATTATTTTTTTTCACTAAAATGTGTGTTTCCCCCCAAATTTCACATTTTTCCAAGGGTTAATAGCAGGAAATACCCCCCAATATTTGTAACCCCTTCTCTTCTGAGTATGGAGGTACCCCATAAGTTGACCTGAAGTGCACTATGGGCGAACTACAATGCTCAGAAGAGAAGGAGTCATATTTGGCTTTTTGAGAGCAAATTTTGCTCGGGGGGCATGTCGCATTTAGGAAGCCCCTATGGTGCCAGAACAGCAAAAAATACCCACATGGCATACCATTTTGGAAACTAGACCCCTTGAGGAATGTAATAAGGAATAAAGTGAGCCTTATTACCCCACAGGTGTTTCACGACTTTTGCATATGTAAAAAAAAAATTTCCACTAAAATGTGTGTTTCCCCCCTAATTTCACCTTTTTGCAAGGGTTAATAGCAGAAAATACCCCCCAAAATTTGTAACCCCATCTCTTCTGAGTATGGAGGTACCCCATAAGTTGACCTGAAGTGCACTATGGGCGAACTACAATGCTCAGAAGAGAAGGAGTCATATTTGGCTTTTTGAGAGCAAATTTTGCTCGGGGAGCATGTCGCATTTAGGAAGCCCCTAAGGTGTCAGAACAGCAAAATAACCCCCACATGGCATACCATTTTGGAAACTAGACCCCTTGAGGAACGTAACAAGGGGTACAGTGAGCATTTGCCCCCCACTGGTGTCTGACAGGTCTTTGGAACAGTGGGCTGTACAAGTTTTCATTTTCATGGACCACTGTTCCAAAGATCCGTCAGACACCTGTGGGGGGTAAATTCTCACTGCACCCCTCATTACATTCCGTGAGGGGTGTCGTTTCCGAAATGGGGTCACATGTGGGTTTTTTTTTTTTTTGCGTTTGTCAAAACCGCTGTAACAATCAGCCACCCCTGTGCAAATCACCTCAAATGTACATGGTGCGCTCTCCCTTCTGGGCCTTGTTGTGCGCCCCCAGAGCACTTTGCGCTCACATATGGGGTATCTCCGTAGTCGGGAGAAATTGCGTTACAAATTTTGGGGGGCTTTTTTCCCTTTTACCTCTTGTGAAAATGTAAAGTATAGGGCAACATCAGCATGTTAGTGTAAAAAATAAAAAATTTTTACACTAACATTCTGGTGTAGACCCCAACATTTCCTTTTCATGAAGGGTTAAAGAAGAAAAAGCCCCCCAAACCTTGTAACGCAATTTCTCCCGAGTACAGCGATACCCCATATGTCGCCCTAAACTGTTGCCCTGAAATACGACAGGGCTCCAAAGTGAGAGCGCCATGTGCATTTGAGGCCTAAATTAGGGATTTGCATAGGGGTGGACATAGGGGTATTCTACGCCAGTGATTCCCAAACAGGGTGCCTCCAGCTGTTGCAAAACTCCCAGCATGCCTGGACAGTCAACGGCTGTCCGACAATACTGGGAGTTGTTGTTTTTCAACAGCTGGAGGCTCTGCTTTGGAAACAGTGGTGTACCGGACGTTCTTATTGGGGGAGGGGGGCTGTGTAGGGGTATGTGTATATGTAGTGTTTTTAACTTTTTATTTTATTTTGTGTTAGTGTAGTGTAGTGTTTTTAGGGTACAGTCACACGGGCGGGGGGTTACAGCGAGTTTCCCAGCGCAAAATTTGCTGCATCTCAAGATGCGAGAAACCCACTGTAAAAGCCTCGCCCATGTGAATGTACCCTGTACATTCACGGGGGTGGCGGGGCGGGGGGGGCTTGCATCAGCTGTTGCAAAACCACAACTCCCAGCATGCATGGTCTGTTAGTGCATGCTGGGAGTCATAGTTTTGCAACAGCTGGAGGCACACAGGTTAGGAAACACTGAGTTAGAAACAGACAATGTTTCCCAACCAGTGTGTCTCCAGTTGTTGCAAAACTACAACTCCCAGCATGCCCAGACAGCTGAAGGGCATGCTGGGAGTTGTAGTTCGGCAACATCTGAAGGCCAGATGTTGCCGAACTAAAACTCCCAGCATGCCTGGACAGTCAGTGCATACTGGGAGTTGTAGTTTTGCAACAGCTGGAAGAGCACAGATTGGAGACCATTATACAATGGTCTCCAAACTGGGGCCCTCCAGATGTTGCAAAACTACAACTCCCAGCATGCATGGTCTTTTAGTGCATGCTGGGAGTTATAGTTTTGCAACAGCTGGAGGCACACAGGTTAGGAAACAGAGTTAGAAACAATGTTTCCCAACCAGTGTGTCTCCAGCTGTTTCAAAACTACAACTCCCAGCATGCCCGGACAGCTGAAGGGCATGCTGGGAGTTGTAGTTCGGCAACATCTGAAGGGCCAGATGTTGCTTAACTAAAACTCCCAGCATGCCTGGACAGTCAGTGCATGCTGGGAGTTGTAGTTTTGCAACAGCTGGAAGAGCACAGATTGGAGACCATTATACAATGGTCTCCAAACTGGGGCCCTCCAGATGTTGCAAAACTACAACTCCCAGCATGCCCGGACAGCCAAAGGCTGTCTAGGCATGCTGGGAGTTGTAGTTTTCAGACTCCTAGAAGCAGCAGTGAAGATCTTCACTGCTGCCTCTGAGGACCACATACTTACCCGTCGCTGCTCGTCCACGTGGCCGGTCCCGCGCTGCTCCTCGGTCCCGCCGCTGGATCAGGTAAGTCCGCCGGTCCCCACGTGTTCCCCCCGAATGCCGCAGGTCCCCGCGAGCCCCTGCAGCGCTTCGTCCCCCGTTCTGCCCGACTTCCAGGGGCGGGCAGTGCGGGGGATCTGAACTTTCACCCCAGATCACTGTGATTGGTCCACAGGGACCAATCACAGTGATCGCTGACCAGGACCATCAATTGATGGTCCTGGGGGTGAAGCAGAAGTTGTCCCCTGCTGGAAACAGCGGGACTTCTGCCAGTTAACCCGTGCGATGCTGCGCATCGCCGGGTTAACTGAATGTCATTTATAAACGCCGGGATGCGCGAACGCACTGCACAACCCGGCGTTTATATATGACATTCTGCGGGAAGGGGTTAAAGAAGTACCGTATTTATCGGGGTATACCACGCACCGGCCTATAACACGCACCCTCATTTTACCAAGGATATTTGGGTAAAAAAAGTTTTTTACCCAAATATCCATGGTAAAATGAGGGTGCGTGTGTGCGCGTGTGTACCCCGATACACCCCCAGGAAAGGCAGGGGGAGAGAGGCCGTCGCTGCCGGCTTCTCTCCCCTGCCTTTCCTGGGGTCTAGGGCCCTGCTGCCGGCCCTTCTCTCCCCCTGGCTATCGGCACCGCTGCCCGTTCTGTCCCTCTGACTATCGGTGCCGGCGCCCCATTGCCGGCGCCAATAGCTAGGGGGAGAGAAGTGGCGCTGACAGACAGGGGGAGAGAAGGGGCAGCGGCACCCATTGCCGGCGCCGCTGCCCCGTTGCCTCCACCCATCCCTGGTTGCATAATTACCTGTTGCCGGGGTCGGGTCCGCGCTACTTCAGGCCTCCGGTGTACGTCCCCTGCGTCGTTGCTATGCACTGCACTGCGCGGCGCACTGACATCATGCGCCGCGCAGTGCATAGCAACGACGCAGGGGACGCACAGCGGAGGCCTGAAGCAGCGCGGACCCGACCCCGGCAACAGGTAATTATGCAACCGGGGATGGGGGGAGGCAACGGGGCAGCGGCGCCAGCAATGGGTGCCCCATTGCCGGCGCCGCTTCTCTCCCCCTGGCTATCGGCGCCGGCAATGGGGCGCCGGCACCGATAGTCAGGGGGACAGAACGGGCAGCGGCGCCGATAGCCAGGGGGAGAGAAGGGCCGGAAGCAGGGCTCTAGACGTCAGGAAAGGCAGGGGGAGAGAAGCCGGCAGCGACGGATCTCTCCCCCTGCCTTTCCTGGGGGTGTATCGGCGTATAACACGCACATAGACTTTAGGCTAAAAATTTTAGCCTAAAAAGTGCGTGTTATACGCCGAGAAATACGGTAATATTGGAGAGGTATACAAACAGTACTTAGGGTACAGTAGTAGCATCGGAGTGGTATGCAGTAGTATTGGGGGTATAGTAGTAGTATTGGAGGTACAGTAATATTGGGAATATACAGTAATATTGAGGGTAAAGTGGTATTTGGGTGTACAGTAGTCGTATCGGAGGAGTATATAGTAGTATTGGGGGTATACAGTAGTATTGGGGGGTAAACAGTAGGATTGGGATTATACAGAAGTATTGGGGGAACAGTAGTTTTAGGGGATATACAGCAGTATTGTGGGTACAGAAGTATTGGGGGTACAGTAAAAGTATTGGAGGGGTATACAGTAATAATAAAGGTATAATAGTAGTATTTGGTGTACAGTAGTATTGTGGAGTATACAGTAGTAATGGGAGGTATGGAGGTTGTATTGGGGTACAGTAATATTTTGGTATACGGTAGTATTGAGGGTACAGTAATATTGGGGTGTACAGAAGTCATATCAGAGGAGTATACAGTAGTATTGGGGGTACAGTAGTAGTATTGGGGTGACAATAGTATTGGGGGTATACAGTGGTATTGGGGGAACAGTGGTTTTAGGGCATATGAAGCAGTATTGGGGGTACAGTAGTATTGGGGGCACAGTAGTAGTATTGGAGGGGTATACAGTAATAATGAAGGTATAATAGTAGTGTTGGGGGTAC
The DNA here is from genome assembly GCF_029499605.1 of Hyla sarda. NCBI lineage: Eukaryota > Metazoa > Chordata > Amphibia > Anura > Hylidae > Hyla > Hyla sarda. Next base: position 49,462,905 of record NC_079195.1, read on the forward strand.
AGTAGTATTGTGGTGTATACAGTAGTATTGGGAGTTATAGAAGTTGTATTGGGGTACAGTAATATTGGGGCATACGGTATTATTGAGGGTACAGTAGTATTGGGGTGTACAGCAATACTACTGAACCCTCAATAATACCGTATACCCCAATATTACTGTACAATACAGGATTGCAATAGTATTGGGGGTCTACAGTAGTATTGGGGGTATACAGTAGAATTGGGATTATACTGTAGTATTAGGGGTATACAGTAATATTTGAGGGAACAGTAGTTTTTGGGGGTTTACAGCAGTATTGGGGGTATACAGTAGTATTGGGGGTACAGTATTAGTATTTGAGGGGTTTCCAGTAATATTAAGAGTATAGTAGTAGTATTGGTGGAACAGTAGTATTGTGGGTATGCAGTAGTATTGGGGGTACAGTAGTATTGGGGGTACATTAGTATTGGGAGTATACAGTAATATTAGGAAGTATACAGTAGTATTGGGTGTATAGAATACTATTGGGGGATATGATTTTCATATGAGTTATCTGTATACTATCTTTGTTAACTATTAGGCTTTCATGTCTTTATTTTTTTTTTCTCTTTCCACGAGCGAGCAGCTACGCGATTACCATAAGAACAATCTCAGTAATTGGGTTTTAAACTATTTTTTTTTATGTCTTTTTCGGTATCCTTTCTTTTTAGACTTTTTAGCCTTTTCAAAAAACATAAAGTTCAATAACATTAAAATAAAAATAGCTCAAAAGAACCATAATAAAAGGCCTTCCTTTATCTAGCTGCCTACGTTCTTACTGTGTGAAAAAAAATCTCTATTTTTTTTCTTTCATTTTTTCTTTTTTTTTTTAGATTCGTTGTATAACTGATGGCTCCAAACAAATGCTACATTACAAACATTATTGCCAAAGGGCAGCCATTGTGAAAGCTACACCATTCAACTCAAATATGTAACAAGCTTGAATATATAATAAGTCAAGTCATTACGCACATATTAATTTTGTACAACTTTTCAAAATGGGGTCTATTGCAATGTAGTGGTCACCGAAGAATGCTATATATTTATAGCTTTATTATGTATTTATTACGTGCCCCAGGCCCAGCTATATACACGGCAACCCGGTGCCTACTTGATCACTCTAGATTGAACATCTTAAAATATTGAGAGGTTTGTGGACATAATGTTCCTGGCTCAGTTTCTTTTATACATTTCTAATGATTGTTGGAGGAGGAAAAAAAACTGCTATAGGGTCAGGGAACAGATGGTCCCATTTCTTTTGTTTATTCTTTGTAACCCAGCTTCATTATACAGCCACATCCAGCATTCAATCTCGAATAGTAAATCTCTTCTCTTATATTACATGAGCGTAAGATAAAGCTCGCTCCTCGGACACATTGGCCTTTGATTGACAAACTTACTCAGGAGAGCAGGTTTCCCATAAATGTGTTTTAGGCCGTTTATTTGCGTCTGTAACTTTAATCACATATGGTAACACAAAGCCCCATTCCGTCCTCCCACACCGGAGCAGTGGGAATTATTCCAGTAGGAATGCCGAGATCACAGAGTTTTCCGACCATACAGCTTTGTCATACGTATGTTTATGCTATAAGTTTCGCTTTATGAAGCGCTGATGCACGAGTATCTAGACAAATCCCATTCTTATTGTCGAGGAAATGAGAACCAACAAACCCCGGCCGATGTATATAGGGCTAGGCCCCTGTAGAAGTACATGTAAAGGTGGCAAGTAAGACATGTGGAAAATATCGGCGACATTATTAAGTGACACTTAAAGGGGTACTCCACCCCTAGACATCTTATCCCCTATCCAAAGGATAGGGGATAAGATGTCTGATCTGATGTCGCGATCTCCCTGCGGCACCCAGCGTTTGTTTAGAGCGTTGCGTGCAGCTCCGAAGGCTCGTGACATCACGTTCACGCCCCGCTTTTGTGACATCGCGGCCACACCCCCTCAATGGCCATCAGGCCCCCTCCCATAGACTTGCATTGAGGAGGCGTGGCCATGACATCATGTGCCTCCTCCCCGCATTGCCAGTCATCCAGCAAGGAGCAAAGTTCACTGTGTGCACCGGATGTCTGAGATATTGCGGGGGTCCCCAGCAGCGGGATGTCTCGCGATCAGACATCTTTTCCCCTAACCTTTGTATAGGGGATAAGATGTCTAGGGGCAGAGTATGCCTTCAAGAGGGTAAAATGCCACAACAATGGAATTATTATTAGATTGGAAAAGTAGATAGTGGAGTTGATTGACAGTTGCCGTGACGACAGACTGTTGCGTCTCAGCAGTGGGGGGGGGGGGGGGACCATTCTCTTAGCTATAACTATTGGGCTTTATGAAGTGGTTAGTTTGGCCCAAGAGCTAATGATGACAAATGATGGTCAGTGGCGGAGTCATTCATTAGTAATGTTCTGATCTTTTACTATTAACAGGAAGACAGGTACGGATGGCTCACTATTGTAGCCGCCACGTTAGAATTTGCTTTGCCTACCATCTTTAAATAAATAACATGATCCCTGGAGGTTCGGCACTTGTATCCAGTAATAACCATGATAGAGTTTTGCTTTTTGTGTTCTCATCTTTTACCAGCTTTTAAAATTCCACTTGTGTACAGGGGGATCGGACAGCAGATAATGGGGTATAGTTATTAGGGAAGATTTTATTATATATTAGATAATGAGATATTATATATTAGATAATGAGATATTATATATTAGATGATCAGATATTAGATATGAGATTGAAAAATACATGGGTCCATGAAGTCCAAGGAAACACATGCTTATAAGATGCTCTTTGCCCCATACTAACAAGAAAGATTGGTTCTGACTCCAAATATAACAATCACAATAGATTGGTAGGTAGATAGATAGATAGATCGATAGTTAGATACATAGATATATAGATAGATAGATAGATAGATAGATAGATATGATATAGATAGATAGATAGATATAATATAAATAGATAGATATAATATAGATAGATAGATAGATAGATAGATAGATAGATAGATATAATATAGATAGATGATAGATAGATAGATAGATATGATATAGATAGATGATAGATAGATATGATATAGATAGATAGATAGACAGATAATAGATAGATAGATATAATATAAATAGATAGATAGATAGATATAATATAGATAGATGATAAATAGATAGATATGATATAGATAGATGATAGATAGATAGATATAATATAGATAGATGATTGATAGATAGATACATACATACATATAATATAGATAGATGATAGATAGATATGATATAGATAGATACATAGATAGATAGACTGATAGATATATATGATATAGATAGATGATAGATAGATATAATATAACATAGATAGATGATTGATAGATAGATACATACATACATATAATATAGATAGATGATTGATAGATAGATACATACATACATATAATATAGATAGATATAATATAGATAGATGATAGATAGATATAATATTGATAGATAGATACATACAAATAATATAGATAGATAGAAAGAAATATAGATAGATAGATAGATAGATAGATAGACATAATATAATATAGATAGATGATAGATGATGAGTAGCATTTATTCCATCAAGTTCAAACGAGGCAACGTTTCAGCTGCGTAAACATACCACCCCATTAACACTGTGTAACTGCTTGAAAAAGGCTGCATGTACGCAGCTGAAACGTTGCCTCTTTTGAACTTGATGGAATAAACGCTACTCACGTTTTGTTCACTTTAGCTTGGAGTGCTGCAGTCTTCTTTTGGATTTGTCTATGGTTAATCCTGTGATCGGGGATTTGCACCGATAGCACCCACATCTACAGGTGTGCTGCTTCCCTCTTGGTTTTCCTAGAAAGAAATATAGATAGATACATAGATAGATAGAGAGATAGATAGATATAATATAGATAGATGATAGATAGATAGATAAATAGATAGATAGATAGATAGATAAATAGATAGATATGAGATAGATATATAGATAGATAGATTGATAGATATATATAGATTGATATATAGATAGATATGAGATAAATGTACATATTAGATGATCTGATGTACATGCAGCCTATAAGCATACATTGTGGAGCAGGGAGCTGACATCTCTCTGCTCCACCATTGGCGGTGGGTAAGAGATTCAGGGCACCACCACCACCACATGCTTGGTAACAGCAATGCCCCTGGATTGGGGATATCTATTGCAGCAAATAATACATACATTATTTTATTAATTCAGTTTTTACAATGATCACTTTGGATAGAGCTACAGATCCAGATGTCAGTACCCGTGTCAGTGCCTCGGTTACCGTAGGTTGAGTTGATGACATCACTGGACACGTGACACACCAATTGGGCTAGTCAAGTTTAATATATATATATATATATATATATATATATATATATATATATATATATATATATATAAATATTGATGCTCACATCAAACCATTGTCCTATAAACTGTACATTAAATAAAACTGAATGCAGATATATGTTTCATGTACATGGCCACAATGAGATCCACCAAGAATATAAATAACTGCATTTTATTCAATATATTAGCTTCCGCCAAAATGATTACCCACATAAAGGTCGCATGGTAATGTGGCCACCATGTAAACAAGAAGACAAATATTTCTGTGCAAATTAAAAATCTGATCCCTCTTTAAACTAACAAATGAAATAATACTAAATATAACATATATTATGTATATTGCGAACGTGGCCACATCGTGACCTTCATGACTTTATGATGTTTTAGCTGCCAATATTACCTAAATATATTGTTTTAATATTTTTTTTCCATGATAGGAACTTATGTCTTCCATTGAAAACATAATTGTTCACAAATGAGAATGATCATTGTGATCCCAACAATGAGCGCTCTCCTCTTCTCTTATTATATTCTGATTGATTTGACATTCTAACCTTTGACCGCTTTAACCTCGCTCTTTGTGGTTTTTCATTGGCCGAGGTACACGACGTGTCGTCGGGTACAAATATATTAATATTTGATATGTGCATTTCAAAAATGGCACACAAAAGGCAATAAAGTCTAATAATAAAAGACCATTCTATTATTGACCATGATTGAGAGTGATCGGAGAACATTATATTCTTCAAGGGCATCTGCCCTCATTGGATTTTTGATCTTTAATAAAGACTGGACACGTCTCATGATTTAGACCAGTGTCTCCCAATCAGGGTGCCTTCAGCTGTTGCAAAACTACAACTCCTAGCATGCTCGGACAGCCTTTGGCTGGAAAATACAAAAAGACAATAATAATGATAATTAAAAAAAAGAAAAAATAAATAAATATATATCTATATATATATATGTATATATATATATATATATATATATATTTATATATACACACACACACAAACATATATATTCTGCATTGCTTTTAACATTTCAGCATTGCTAGGCTCTGTTTACAATAGCATTTTGATTTCCAGAAGCCATAACGCTGCAGTTGGTTTGTGATACGTTCGATGACCGGATGTGGTTTCCATTGCAGTTTCCATAATTTTGACAACATTAATATTGGAAACCTTGACAAAATAAACCCATAGAGACTCAAAATCATTTTTTACAAAGTGGGCAGTTCCTGGAGAAAGAAGCTGAGAGTACTGGGAGACAGAAGATGTCAGAACAGCAGCGGTGAGGTATGAGGGCAGGTATGACTCATTTTTATATTTGCAATATCCAGAGCCCTGTAAAATATTTGTCAGGAACCTGACTGGTATGCGGGTAGTGGATCCATACCAGGGGACTGGTTCTAAGTTACTGGTTTTCACCAGAGCCCGCCGCAAGGCGGGATGGACTTGCTGCGACGGTAACTCCCAGGTTGTATCCCCTGATAGCGACTCGACCTCACTGACAGCTGAGACAGGCGTGGTACACAAGGATAAGGCAAAAGCAAGGTCGGACGTAGCAAAAGGTCAAGGCAGGTGGCAAGGTTCGTAGTTAGGGGCAACGGACGGCAAAGGGTCTGGATACACAGGCTAGGGATACACACAAACGCTTTCTCAAGACACTAGGGCAACAAGATCCGGAAAGGACAGGAAGGGGAAGTGGGTTTATATGTGTAGGGAGTGATTGGAACTGATTGGGCCAGGCACCAATTAATGGTGCACTGGCCATTTAAATCTGAGAGCACCCTAGAGAGCGGGGCCGCACGTGCCAGGACTGAGCAGGAGGACGGGGCAGGTGAGTGGAACGGAATGCGACCCGCAGGCAGGCATGTCCCGCCGCGTGGATCGCATCCCCGCCGGGGAACACAGAGCAGCGCTCCCGGTCAGTGAGTCTGACCAGGGCGCTGCAAGCAAGGTCAGAACCCTGCGAGTGCTCCGGGGGAGGAGCGGGACCCGGAGCGCTCGGCGTTACAATACCCCCCCCCCCCCCGACTTAGGTCTCCCCCTCTTTTTGGAACCAAGAAATTTGTGAATAAGCTCCTTGTCCAAAATATTGGCCTCCGGCTCCTAGGACCTCTCTTCAGGACCACAATTCTCCCAATCAACAAAATTTTAGAGGTTTGAGTATTAGAGGTTTGAGAAGAGAAACATGGAAAGAGTTAGGAATGCGAAGAGAAGAAGGAAGATGGAGCTTGTAGGAGACAGGGTTGATTTGTTTTTTTTAATTTTAAATGGCACAAGGTAACGAGGGCCCAGCTTGTAGCTAGGGACATGAAACTGTATATATTTGGCCGAGAGCCACACTTTGTCACTGGGGGCAAAGACAGGAGGAGTTCTTCTCTTTTTATCCGCATGCTTCTTCATGCGAGAAGAGGCCAGTAAGAGCGACTTTTGAGTCTCCTTCCAGGTAGAGGAGAAGTCTCGGATTAATTCATCCACGGCAGGAACTCCAGAGGAAGTAGGAATGGGGAGGGGGTCAGATGACAGACGTACACCACAAAAAATGGAGATTTGGAGTAAGACTCAGAATTTTTCAAATTGTACGAGAATTCAGCCAAGGGCAGAAGGTCGACCCAATCATTTTGACCGGAGGAGACAAAATGTTGCAGGTAGTCACCAAGAATCTGATTCACTCTTTCCACTTGCATATTGGATTGGGGGTGATAGGAGGAAGAGAAATTCAATTTGATGTTCAATTGATTGCAGAGTGCTCTCCAAAATTTTGAAACAAATTGGACGCCTCTATCCGAGATGATATGCGTGGGAAGACAAAAAATCTGCAGAAAACAATTGCTTCGCCAACTGTGGAGCAGAAGGAAGGCCAGGAAGCGGGATAAAATGGGCCATTTTGGAAAAGCGATCAACGGCCACCCAAATGACAGTGTTGCCATGAGATAAAGGAAGGTCAGTGATGAAGTCCATGGCTATGTGAGACCAATGCTGTTCAGGCACCGGCAGAGTAAGGAGAAGACCTGAAAGGCTTCTGGCGTGGAGTCTTGTCACGTGCACACACTGTACAGGCTCGTACGAAATCGGTCACATCTTTTTCCAGGGAGGACCACCAATAGTGTCGGGCAATCAACTGTATAGATTTTTCGATTCCAGCGTGACCAGCCAGATGGGAGGAATGGCCCCATTTGAGAGTCCGGAGGCGAAGACGTGGAGGAACCTAAGTTTTTCCAGGAGCAATTGGCACCAGAGAAGCAGGAGCAGAAGAGATCAGACACTCAGGAGGTATGATGTGCTGAGGAAGAATCTCGGCTTCTGAGGCATCGGTGGAAAGTGATAGAGCATCAGCCCTGACATTCTTGTCTGCAGGATGAAAATGGATTTGAAAATTGAAGCGGGCAAAAAACAAGGACCATCTGGCTTGGCGAGGATTTAACCGCTGGGCGGATTGGAGATAAGACAGGTTTTTATGGTCAGTGTATATGGTGATGGGGTGAAGGGATCCCTCCAGGAGGTGTCTCCATTCATAAAGCGCCAACTTGATGGCCAACAGTTCTCGGTCTCCTATAGAATAATTTTTTTCAGAAGGCGAAAAGGTTTTGGAGAAAAAAACGCAAGTGACGTTTTTTCCCTTGGCGTTTTTTTGGAGAAGGACAGCTCCAGCTCCCACTGAGGAGGCATCAACCTCAAGGAAGAAAGGCTTCAGAGGATCTGGCCTGGACAAGACTGGTGCAGAAGCGAAGGCGGCCTTAAGGCGAGTAAAAGCTTCATCTGCTTGGGGAGGCCAGGACCTCGGATTCGCGTTTTTTTTTGTCAGTGCCACAATAGGGGCAACGATGGTGGAGAAGTGGGGAATAAACTGACGATAGTAGTTGGCAAATCCGAGGAAACGCTGGATAGCACAGAGTCCAGAGGGGCACGGCCAATCCAAGACTGCGGAGAGCTTGTCAGGATCCATTTGAAGACTTTGTCCAGAGACCAGGTACCCCAGGAAAGGAAGACAGCTGCATTCAAAAAGGCATTTTTCAAACTTGGCATAAAGATGATTTACACGAAGGCGCTGGAGCACTTGACGGACATGGAGCCGGTGTTCCACTAGGCTGGAGGAAAAAATTAGGATTTCGTCTAGATAGACAACAACACAGGTATACAGTAAGTCCCGAAAAATTTCATTGACAAAGGGGGAGATTTATCAAAGGATTTAGACTAGTTTTTCCTGTCTAAATTTGTCACACAGAAAGTCGCAGTCTAAATATGTGCGACTTTTCTGCAACTTTTTCTGTAGAGGATTTTTAGAACATGATGCATGCAAGTCTATTTTAGACGGAAATGCATTGGGAAATGCATTGGTGCTGAATTTATCAAGTGCGACTTTTGTGCGACAAGTCCCATCTGCCCAAAATACGCTGAAATGTCGGGCCATGTTGGTGCAGGTCTAAATGCAGTTTAAGCTGTAGACCCTGAAGTCTGAGCACAGAATTTATCAAGGGCTGTGAGACCTTTGATAAATTAGGAGCACAATAGACAGGAGACTACCACATACGCTGGTCTATAAGCATACCCAGAATAGACTAGATTAGTAAATGTCCCACAAAGTCTTGAAATACTGCAGGGGCGTTGCAAAGGCCAAATGGCATGACGAGATACTCGAAGTGACCATCTCTGGTTTTAAAAGCGGTTTTCCACTCATCTCCTTCTCGAATTCTGATGAGGTTATAAGCGCCCCTGAGGTCGAGTTTGGTGAAAATTTTTGCTCCGCGCAGACGGTCAAAGAGTTCCAAGATGAGAGGCAGAGGGTAGCGTTTTTTTACTGTGATTTTATTTAGGCCACGATAGTCAATGCAGGGGCGTAGTGAACCGTTCCTTCTTGGCAACGAAGAAGAACCCCGCTCCGGCTGGAGAAGAAGACTTCCTGATGAAACCTTTCTTTAGATTCTCCTGTATGTATTCTGTCATGGCCTTAGTTTCGGGAGCGGAGAGAGGGTACATTTTGCCACGGGGCGGTGTGATACCAGGAAGCAAGTTGATAGGGCAGTCGTAGGGTCTATGTGGTGGTAAGACCTCTGCTTGCTTTTTACAGAAGACGTCCAAAAAGTCCTGATAGAACTTTGGAAGTAAGGAGTAGGGAAGGAGACTTGGCTGGTTGGTACCGACTTGAGGCAATGTTTGTGGCAGGAAGAGCCCCAGGATTTAATGTCCGCAGTGGTCCAGTCGAGGGTAGGAGTGTGACGCTGGAGCCAGGGCAAGCCAAGAAGGATGTCAGAGGTACAGTTAGGTAAAACAAAAAATTCAATTTTTTCTTGATGGAGAAGACCTACGGTCATGAGCAAAGGTTCAGTGAGGTAACGCACGGTGCAGACCAGTCTTTCCCCGTTTACAGAAGAAATGAAGAAGGGTTTGAAGAGACGGGTAACAGGAATGTTGAATCTGTTGATAAATGAGGCTTCAATAAAGTTTCCTGCAGATTCTGAGTCCAGGAAGGCCACCGCAGAGAAGGAGGAATTAGCGGATGGAGAAATCCGCACAGGAATAGTCAGACGTGGAGAGGATGAATTCACACCTAGTAACGCCTCTCCCACATTAACTAGGTGCGTGCGTTTCCCTGACGCGGAGGGCGAATAGGGCAGTCCTTAAGGAAATGTTCAGTACTAGCGCAGTACAGGCACAAATTTCCATTTCTGAGGCTTGTCCTCTCTTCTTGGGTCAGGCGAGACCGATCCACTTGCATAGCCTCCTCGGCGGGAGGCACAGGAGTAGGTTGCAAAGGACTCTGGAAGAGAGGTGCCAAGCGAGAAAACCGCCTGGTGCGAACAAGATCCTTTGATTGGCGGAGCTCCTGGCGTCTTTCCAGGAAACGCATATCAATGCGAGTGGCCAACTGGATAAGTTCAGGCAAGGTATCGGAAATTTCTCGTGCTGCCAGAACATCTTTGATGTCGCTGGATAAACCTTTCTTGAAGGTCGCGCAGAGGGCCTCATTGTTCCAAGCTAGCTCAGAGGCGAGGGTGCGGAACTGGATGGCGTATTCACCCACTGAAGAGCTCCCTTGGACGAGATTCAGAAGAGCCGTCTCGGCAGAGGAAGCCCGGGCTGGCTCCTCGAAGACACTGCGTACTTCGGAGAAGAAGGACTGGATGGAAGCAGTGGCAGGATCGTTGCGGTCCTAAAGTGGTGTGGCCCAGGAAAAGGCCTTTCCAGATAGCAAACTGACCACGAAAGCCACTTTAGACCGGTGCAGGGAACATTGGGACAGGAATCCCCGGCACATCTTAGAGTCCCCATCAAATTTCTCAGGAAGAGACAAACGGACTCTAGAGGAAGTAGTGGCAGCTCGGAGTGGAGGAGATGCTGGAGCTGCTGGAGGAGATGGTAGAGGCTGTGAAAGCAGAAGCTGCTGGAGCATGGCGGCCAACTGCGACAGCTGTTTTCCTTGTTGGGCGATCTGCTGAGACTGCTGGGCAACCACGGTAGTCAGCGAGACTTGGCAGCGGCACCTCAGCGGGATCCATGGCCGGATCTACTGTCAGGAACCAGACTGGTATGCTGGTATTGGATCCTCTGTGTCAATGAGGCTATGACGTGGGCCGTACCAGGGGACCGGTTCTAAGAAGTTACTGGTTTTCACCAAAGCCCACCGCAAGGCGGGATGGACTTGCTGCGGCGGTAACTCCCAGGTCGTATCCCCTGATAGCGACTCAACCTCACTGACAGCTGAGACAGGCGTGGTACACAAGGATTAAGCGAAGGCAAGGTCTGACGTACCAAAAGGTCAAGGCAGGCGGCAATGGTTCGTACTCAGGGGCAACGGCAAAGGGTCTGGATACACAGGCTAGGGATACACACAAACACTTTCTCAAGGCACTAGGGCAACAAGATCCAGCAAGGAAAGGAAGAAGAAGTGGGTTTATATGTGTAGGGGGTGATTGGAACTGATTGGGCCAGGCACCAATCATTGTCAGTCTCCCAAACACATAAGATTGAACTAAGTTGAATGGTGCCTCAAAAATTGTCAGGTCTGGCGAGCCTTGTTCTTATGTATTTGGTCACATTTAGTCTACTAATTCATAATAAGTACAAATGATGGATCCTGCGGTAATAATTCCTTAAGCCCCTTAGACACCAGGCACACAGTCTGGAATTAGGACCCACTATATTACCCTATATGGTGGTCTATGTAGCACTGTGTGATGCCTCTGTGAACCCCCTTTTTTGCCACAGGAATTTACCCCAAATCATTGCTTTTAGGCCTATGAAAATGCATGCAATGTTTTACTTTGTTACTATTGTCATAAGAAACTACCTCTAAAGACACCAGGTCATCTCCTTGGGGGTTGTCACTTGGCATTGAAGGTTGAGTTTATACCTACTTCCAGCAAATCTATTCCTGACTGTGAGAACATGATGGCTGAAAGGCAGGACTAGATTATATATATATATATATATATATATATATATATATATATATATTAATTATTATTTCCTTTATTGTTTTCTTTAGCAGGGTTGCTTTTCTGATGAGTTTATCTGTAATTTATAGGAATGGTGTTGACACTGACTTTTCAAATGACCTGGTTTGAAAAGGGCCACAATATTCATCAAAAATTGCCAAAATTAAAGTCTAACACTAAACATAAGGATGCAATGGATCCAATGGGTCCCCAACAATCCCCATTGACTTGTGGTACATTGGGATTCTGTTGGTGTTTCCATATTTTTAACTACAAGAAAGTATTCCATGCTGACCTATTTTTATAGTATGATTCTGTTTTTACCACAGCAACTGAATAGACCTCAGCTTCCATCTCGTATTGCTCTGGTAAAATGGTAGATACCAGCACTACAGGCCATAGAGGTGATTACTGTGCAGTTAAATCCAATGACTCAGGTAATATGTGCACTGATGGGAATCACTCTTTTTTTTTCTTTTTTTTTAGTCCCCTACAACTTTTTACAGTTGGGACTCATTTATGCAGATTTGCAATTTTTTCAACAACCATCTATAGTCCCCTAAACAGTAACAATGCCCCCCTTGGTGCCCTGCACATTAAAACTGGATAAATAAGCAGGTCCTCCATTAAGTAGATAGGGCCCCTATTAAGTACATATGTACCCCACATCAGTTAGAAAGTCGTCCAATAGACAGGAATGTCAATTAGTAGGTAGGAAGACCTCCTTAGGTAGCTATGTCCCCCAGTAGGTAGGCAGTCCATCCAGTAGACAGGTATGTCCCTGATTAAGCAGGCAGGTCCCCAATTAGCTATGTAGTTTCCCATGTAGGCAGGCAGTACCCTCTTAGGCAGGTAATTCTCCCATTAGCAAAGTAGTTACCCTACTAGGCAGGTTTTTTCCCCACATTAGGCAAGTATATCGCCCAATAGGTTGACAGTTTCCCCAGTGGACATTATAATCTGCCATTTGGATCTATAAAGGAGACATTGGCCCCTGACAAGGCCTCCCTGTCCACCAGGCCCCATAACAACTACATTTTCTGCCTCTATGTTAGGTACGTCACTGCTCTCTAACATGAACACAGGGTGGGGCACCTGCCCATCCTTGAAACATAGATGTGTAAAAAATATTGGCAAAATATACCATTGGTTCAATACTTCAATTTTGTTGTCAAAAGCAAATATCCAGATTAGAGATGAATGAATTTTTAAAAAATTTCATTTGGGCGATTCGCCGAATTTTCCGAAGAAATTTGGTTCGGTCCGAATTTATGTGCACCGAATTTATGTGCATCGCTATTAAAAATGTCTATTTCACCCCTAAAAAGAGGCTCAATAGGGGTGTAAAACACTTTGCCTTGTCCTAACACGCATAGGGAGTGTGCTGTGTTAGTGAAATAATACAGTTATTCAGTATGACATGCAGATTACAGGCATCAATATTAGAATCACTGCCACAGAGTGTCTGGATGTGGCAGATTTTTTATGTCATTTTTATAAAATTTTATTTAAAAGCAATATACTACCTGTTCCAGACCCTGCCTCTCAGCGTCCCCCTGACTGTGTAAGTGCGAATGTTTAATTTAATCAGTTATGGTTCAATGTTATTGCTCCAAGATGTTTCATTGGATTCTTGTGATAATTCCACAGGTAATATGACATCGAAAAGGGCCTCAGTCTTTAAAAGATTACATCGATTTTTTAAAATTTAAATTTAAGATTTAGGAGAACATATAGTGGCTGAATGGCACAGTCTGGAGTTGGCAGCAGCATGAGGAGAACATATAGTAGAGAGGAGTAACTCACTTGGAGTGAAGATCCCCCAGCACTTCCAGACACATCAGTAGATATAAAAGATAAGCTTTTATTTTGTCTTCTTAAATAACATCAGGGTAGCAAATCATGTTAAAAACAGTTTTTCTACCCTATTGTTTTAACAGAGTTTTTCCGTTTTTACATTTTTCCTCATCACATTCTAATAATCGTAACGCTTTCAATTTTGCACCTAAAATTCCATATTATGGCTTACTTTTTGCACCACCAATTCTACTTTGCAGGGACATTAGTAATTTTACCAAAATATCCACGGCGAAGCAGAAAAAAAATTCATTGTGCGACAAAATAGAAGAAAAAATGCCATTTTGTAACTTTGCAGTGCATTTTTCAGTAAAAATTACATCTTATCTTTATTCTGTAGGTCCAGATGCTTAAAATGCTACCCTACTTATATAGGTTTGAATTTGTCATACTTCAAAAAAAATCATAACTACATGCAGAAAAATGTATATGTTTAAAATTGTCATCGTCTGACAATTTTATTGATCGGACTTTTTGATTGCTTTTTATTCATTTTTTCATGATATAAAAGTGACCAAAAATACGCTATTTTGGAATTTTTGTGCTCATACGCCATTGACCGTGCGGTTTAATTAAAAATATATATTTTTATAGTTTGGACATTTCCGCATGAGGCGATATCACATATGTTTATTTTTATTTACACCATTTTTTTTTTTAAATGGGAAAAGGGGGGTGATTCAAACTTTTATTAGGGAAGGGGTTAAATGATCTTTATTAACTTTTTTTTACACTTTTTTTTTTTGCAGTGTTATAGGTGGCTATTTCACTGCACATACCAATCTCATACACAGATCATTGCCGTGCAGTGACACGGCAAAGATCAGTGTAATCGGCGGTCCATTGCTCAAGCCTGGATTTCAGGCTTGGAGCAATCAATCGCTTATCAGACACGACAGAGGAAGGTGAGGGGACCTCCGCTCGTGTTCTAGCTGATCAGGACATCACAATTTCACCGCGATGGTCCCGATTAGCCCGACTTAGCTGCCGGGAAGCTTTTACTTTCATTTTAGACACGCCGATCAACTTCGAAAGCCGCGTCTAAAGGATTAATAGCGCGCTATTAACCCAGGGTCCCGGAACCGACTCGATATGACGCGGGGTCACGGCGTCACCCCATGTTTTATATCGGGATCGGGCGCATAACTCTGTAGTAGGTCAGTTTGTCCTCCCTCTCAGTGGGTGTAAAAAAGGCCCCCATTTTGTGCTGGAAGCGAGGGTCCAATAAGGTAGAGAGCCAGAAGTCATCCTGCTGCCGAATGGTGACAATTCGGCGGTCACTACGCAAGCAACTGAGCAAGCATCTTGCCATTTGTGCAAGTGACTCAGAGGGACTGCCTGCCTCCATCTCCACTGCATAATGCCACGGTGTGTCTTGGTCCTCTGTCTCGCCTTCCTCACAACCCTCTAACACCTCTGGCTGCTCCTGCTCCTCCTCTCCTGTCAGATGATAAGAAAACCCGCCCATTTTGAGAAACCTAAACTTTTCTCCACTGTGCCCCTCTTCCTCCAGTTAAGCCCCCAAAGGGTTCATGTAGCCGTGAAATGTAGGCGCCACGTCTCCATTGCCCTGACCAGCCATCGTTTCCTACACGTGTTGTAGGAAATTAAGCAGTGAATTATGTTGTTCATCACGTAATCCTTGCGACTGACTAATATTGTGGCTTCCTCAAAGGGCCTGAGCAAATGGCAGGTGTTACATATGAGCTGCCACTGGTTGACATTGAAGTTACACAGGAGTGTCCCCCTATCCGCCTGGATCATCAAGAAATCGGTGATGACTTTTCTCTCTTCGTACAGTCGGCCTAACATATGGAGCGTGGAATTCCAACATGTGGCAAAGTCGCAAACCAGACCATGTTGGGGGATATTGTTCTGATGCTGCAGCTCAAGGAGGGTGTGCTTTGCGGTGTACGAGTGACAGAAGTGCACGCAAAGTTTCCTTACCATTGTTAGGGTATCTTGCAAATGGGGGGAACACTTCAGGAACCGCTTGACAACCAGATTGAACGCATGTGCCATGCAGGGCGCATGGCTCAACCTTCCTTGTCGCAGCGCATACAAGATGTTCTTCCCTTTGTCAGTCATCATGGTTCCCATTTCCAGTTTTCGTGGAGTAAGCCATGCTCCGATTTCTTTAAGAATTACTTTTAACAGTTCCTCTCCTTTGTGATTATGTTCGCCAAGACAAATTATGTGAAGAACAGCTTGACACCGCCATGCCCTGCACACATGGTATGCTGGAGGGGCACTGAGACTTGTCTGCGCAGTGGAGGCTGAGGACAGAGTGGAGGATGAGGAGGTGGAGTTGCACACTGTCACAGGACCAACGGCCTGAGTGCGTGGAGGAGGTTGGTCCAAGTTGGTGTTGTGGCTGTGGCTGTGCAGGAATCACATTCATCCAGTGGGCAGTAAAGGACATGTATTGTCCCTGACCGTAGGTACAGCTCCAGACGTCGGCGCTGCTGTGCACTTTGGTACACATCAACAGACTCAAGGACTGGCCCATCTTCTCTTCCACAAAATTGTGCAGAACTGGTACTGCCTTGTTCGTAAAGAAATGACGGCTTGGGACTCTCCACCTCGGCTCAGCACAAGCCATCAGTTCTCTGAAAGGTGCAGTGTCCACCACTTGAAAAGGGAGGGACTGCAGCACCAGCAACTTGGACAGGAGCACATTCAGCTTCTGCGCCGTTGGATGAGTGGGGACATACTGTTGTCTCTTGGACTTGGCTTCACCGATGGATTGCTGGTGGAATGACTTGCTCAAAGTAGGAGGAGCAGGATCATCTAGAGCGACAGAAGGAGAGTATGACACAAAGCTCCCCTTGGCTGAGGTGGTGGAGCCTTTGCTGGCTGAAACAGGGAGCGGCGTGCCACTGGGTGATGCAGCAAGCTGGACAACCACATTGGAGCTACGGTTCTCCGAGGCCACTTAATGGTGGCGCAGCATATGTTGATGCAGGGCCGTGTTGCCAACATTGGGACCCTGGCCACGCTTCACCTTTTGCCGACACATCTTGCATGTGGCTCTGTTAACCTCCTTGATGAAAAACTGTCACACCGCCGAGTAACTGATTTTCCCATCAACAGTCCGCACTAATTGACTGCTACTGCCGCCGTCTCCATGAACCCCTGTTCCACTGCCTCCTGGGAAGATAGGCTGCCGCAAAGCAGGTGGTCTCCCCTGGGCATGTTTGGCTCCAGACTTTCCACTTCTGCAACCATGCTGACTGTCAACCATGCTACCAACTTGCTGGCTCAGCTGCTGCCTCACTGGCAATGTGCAACCCTCTTCTCCTGATGATGATGAAGCCCCTTCTGCACCCGGCTCCCAATTGCGATCGGCATCATCATCAACAAGTGTCTGCACATCACTGATATTCTCCTCAGGTTCCTCAACAGTGTCTGCTTCAGGAGCCTGAATGCTGGCAACCCCACCTCCCATGTCCTCCTCATTACTACTTGCCTGCCTAGAGTAAGAAGCGTCAGATGTCTCCTCCACTTCTTGGCTGTGCAGTAGCTGCTGACTAACTATTAGATTGTCCTCACTGAATAGTGGAGCTGAACCCACTGCATAAGATACTTCTGTAGGGGAGGGAACAGCATAGGACAAAGGCAATGAGAGGATAGGGACTGCTCCTGGGCCATGCCAACTGAGGGTTGTGTCTGAGGAACCTCTCGCTGCGACTCTTGCTGCCACTCGCCCTTAGTCTTCTGCGACCTCTGCCTGCGCCTGATGAAATTACAGTAACCCCCCCGACATGCGATGGCCTCTCAGAGGCCATTGCATATCGATGTCAGTATCCACATACGATGCTTTTATATGTCGGGGCCATCGCATTAACTGCTATCCGACAGCGCAAAATGCTTAAGCTGCTGTTGGATAGAAGTTTAAACATCCCGGACAGGTTCGCTTACCTATTCCCGCTGCTCCAGGTCCACTTTGGGATCCTCCGGCGTCTTCTGTATCTTCTCCAGGGTCTGGGCCTCGGCGTCGTTGTTACGTTGCTACGCAAGCCGTGCCGACGCAGCAGCGTAATAACGTCACCAGAAAGCGAGGCCCGGACCCTGCAGAAGATGCAGAAGAAGCCGGAGAATCCCGAAGAAGACACCGGAGCAGTGGGACAGCATCGGGAGCCCCTGGGACAGCATCGGGAGCGGTGAGCACGCGGTCCAGAGCGTCGGGGACAGTTGAGTATAACTTCCTATACTTTACATTGCACGAATCCCTCAACATACGATGAATTCGACAAACGATGGGTCGGTTTGGAACGAATTACCATCGTATGTTGAGGGACCACTGTAGGCCTCTGCCACTCCTCTGTGCACGTCCTGCCACTTCTCTGCCTGACATATTTAGTTTGTACATGAGGGCAGTACAATACGCTTCACTATGTTTAAAACAGTATTTGTCTAGAACAGCTGCCGGTGTGCACTTATGGCTGTCGTTTTACAGTAACTAGGCCCTTAAGACTTTATCAGGAACAAAATGGCACAACACTTAGATGTACGTATGTGGTATGCACTTATGAGGGGAGAAAAATGCGCTACAGTACACTTAAAAAAGTATTTGAGTACAACACCAGCCGGTGAGTACTTTTGCCTGGACTTTCACAGTATCTAGGCCCTTGAGAGTTTAACAGGTGCAAAATAGTACACCACTTTGATGTACATATGTGGTATGCACTTATGAGGGGAGAAAAATGTGCTACAATACGCTTACAAAAGTATTTGAATACAACGCCAGCCGGTGAGTACTTTTGCCTGGCCTTTCACAGTATCTAGGCCCTTGAGAGTTTAACAGGTACATAATAGCGCACCACTGAGATGTAGGTATGTGGTATGCACTTATGAGGGCAGAAAAATGCTCTACAGTACGCTTAAAAAAGTATTTGATTAAAACACCAGCCTTTGACTACTTTTGCCTGGACTTTCAAAGTATCTAGGCCCTTGAGAGTTTAACAGGTACAAAATAGTACACCACTTCATTTAGATGTAGGTATCTGGTATGCACTTATGAGGGCAAAAATATGCGCTAAAGTACACTTAAAAAAGTATTTTTGTACAATACCAGCTGGTTAGTACTTTGCCTGGACTTTCACAGTATCTAGGCCCTTGAGAGTTTATAGTACACCACTTAGATGTAGGTATGTGGTATGCACTTATGAGAGCAGAAAAATTTGCTACAGTATGCTTAAAAAAGTATTTGTGCACAAAACCAGCAGTAGACAGTAGTGCTGCAGTACACAGTCGCTGTGTGCTACACCCAAAATTACACTTTCTCTCTCAATCTCACTTTCTTTCCTATCAGTGCTCTAGGCAGGATTTGTGCTTGAGCTGAATTGCTGCTGTTCTTCTGTGCAACACACTGCTCTTTGTAATAGAATGCTGTAGACAATGAGTGGAAGGTGAATCACTGCAGTAAGAATGCTTTTCTGTGAAAGACACACTGCTCTCTGTCCCTCTCTGCATCAGAACATTGATTTGACTAGGAGGCGAATCGCTGCTGGAAAAAGCTTTTCTGTGTAACACAAAGTGCTGTCTGTCCTTATCTATCTCTCTGCAGTGAAAGAATGAAGTGACCGCCCGCAATTTGGCTGCCGATTATATAGGGCTGTGACATCACAGGGGTGACTGGCTGCTGATAGGCTGCATCCTGCATGTGATTCAGGGTCATCCCGCCTACCCTTGTTCCCCCCTTCCCAGGATTCCTTGCCCCATGCTCTCACATGTGGATCCGCCATTTTAGATGCCCTGGAGCCTGGACCGCAATAAATGGAGTTTAATGAAGTGATCCACGCAATGGAATCGCAACGATAATTGCATTCGTTGCAAATTGAATTTTTCCTGAAATTCGTAACGAATTCGGATTCAATTCGCTCATCTCTAATCCAGATGATCACCCTTACTTGTTTTACCACTGTACTGGGTCTCACCATTCTTGCTCATTCAATGAGCAAGAACAACTTCCGCATTCAGTTACAATTAGATTAAGTGCTTAAATTTCCTTTTATCTGGATTTCTGTTTTGCCTTTCCCATCAGGTATAGCATGTTCTCTTCTTAACAGTTTTGAGTGGCTCCTAATTAAACAATACGGAGAAATACCTGCTAGAGGGTCTATTTCTAGTACATGGCATTCATCTTCCCGCTGTAGAGCCTTTCATGCCGTTCTTTCCAGGCTTGACCCCCTTCTTGTAGGTTTCACTCTAGTTTTCAAGACTAAAATGTTTCTTCTCCGAAGCTCTAAAAGGGTGTACTTAATTCCTACAGGACTCAAGACATAACTTTTGCATTTTAAATTATACATGCCCTGGAAGATAAAGTAATGCTAATGAGGATTAACCGCCTTTGAAAAAGACCTTTCTCACCTCTTTTGTAGCTATAAAAACTGCTTTGAGAAACAAACAGGTCATTGAAAGAACCATGTTTTAAATATTAAAAGGAAAAAAACCAGATATAAAGGCACCATTAATATAAATTTCTCCAAGAATTATACACAACCACTGCTGTGAGAGTGGACATTGGTAAATTGATTCACTGATGTTAGTAACATTCTCGAAGAGTTCTAAGGGTCTAAGATGATCATATTCTAGGCCGGCTTTAAAGGCAGAGAAAACGCCATAATTGAAACCTCTTCCTAAGTAAGATTACTATTCAGGCTTTGTCTTTTCTCCTGCATGACTTGTGGGGAAGCCATCAGTGGTGCCCTGAATGAAGGCATTCCTGTGCTTGGTTAGCAGTCAGACAACATTTGTTCTCAATGTCCTTCGGCTTTGGGCATTTCCATATTTCTAAAAGTAAATGAATTCATGAGTTAAGCACAAATGCATCTTTCACTTTGCCTGGGGTTCCCTTAGATGAAGGGGCTCCAAGCTCTTCTATTTTTTTTTTTTAATACACAACTTACAGAACATTTTAGCACTTGTCTTTTTTACAGGATCCATGATGGGCTTCAAAGAGTCTGGATACTTTCAACCCATTTCCCCCCATTATAGTATAATGGATCCATCTGTTTTTTTTTTATATTTGTATTCAGGGGTTTAGTCCTGGGGAAAAAGGATGGAAACTCACCCAAGATTTCCACCCAAGACTCCTGCTAATGGGAATGGTGTTCCTGCTGTGAAAAAAGTGCAGGAACTCAATTCCCATGCATTCCTGCCGTACTTGAGCCCTCTTTTTATTGGATAAAATAGAACAGCGGTCTACAGTTTTCTGATCATCATCAGCCAATAAAAAAAACTGATGCAAAGGAGCTAGTATACAGTAACCATAAAGAAGGCTTTTCATAATGAGCTTATGAAGAGAAGTATTAAGAATTCAATGCATAAATAAATTCATATACCCATTTGTCTGACAGTTATTTTAGGTGACTCCACTATAAAATGACATGCTTAGGTTAGTCTAGCACATTTATTTCAATGAGAGGTTACGATTTAGCTCCTGTGGGTAGGAAGAATTTGATTTATTGAAATTTGACATGTCCATTTTCTTGATGCTCAGACATTGATGGGTTAAAGTAGTTAGGCAACCATACTGATATTGGCACTGCCAATGTTGACCAATATTGCCAACTTTTTTGTGATATGCATAGCCCCAACCTGAAGAAAAATCAATCCTTCATTGTCTCTTAAAAAACAAAAAAAACAAACAATGGAGGTACAAAAATGTGATACTAAAAATGACACTCAAAAACTAGTTTTAAGCCACATGAGTTCTTATTCATAGCCTAAGTTTCACCTGTGAAACATATGCTATAAATAAGAGCCCATGTGGATACATTTACAGCCATTCCTCAAAATCCAATGAAATATGTTGTCTTAATTATAAATCCATTAAAATTAATATAAACCTTGTCCAGAAAATAATGGCATCCACATGGTGAGTAACTAAGACTAATTTCCAATTGCTCCTGATCCTTAAAGGGTTGTCCAAGAGGGAAGGAACCTGTTTACTCCACTTCCACTTCCTGGTGATATCTGAAGTATACCATTCCGAGATTAGATGGAGTGGGGCCACTCACATCTAATGTCCATTAGCTTAACAATCTTGCCGCAACATCGGTAACATCGTGGGGCCATTGGTCATCCTGTGTGAGTGTGGTTATGCCCGCACATGATGATTGTGATTAGCACCTCCGTCTCTCATTTTGGAATTGTATACTTTCAAGATGACCCAGGAGCTGAACAGTTAGGACCATTTCTGTTCCCCAAAAAATGCCTTCAAGCTGGCCATACAAATGAGAATTTGATCAGTCCAAACATGGCAGGTTGGTCATGTGTGAGAATGTTCATTCAAACAATCCCAGAAGCAAAATGCTAGACTAAATTGGGACATCTTTGTGTTATATAAAGAGAAAAAACTGTAAGTTTGTGCGAATTGCCAAATGATTGGCAATATATAGTCAGTCATGACATACACTTCTTTTTTAAGCCAACCATGGCCAAACAAAATCTGATGCAGCTGATCATTCCTGGTTAACTACAAACAATTAAGATCCAAATCTACAGCAGTCAGCACAACCAAAGCGTTTTCTCCTTGCATACATGCACTAATAGCTTCCAAGGATATCACCGGGAGGTTCAGAGGCTCAAGTGGGGTGCTCAATCCTCAGCAAAATATTTAAGTGAACCAGTTGTAGATAAAATATGCTAACAGGGAACCTGATCTCCCTATACTGCCCCTCATGTAATCTCTGATCATCTTGAGACCTCTGCCTGTGCTCTACTTCATTTAAGTCCATACTTCATTTAACCATCTACAAGACTTCTCACAAGCTACCCCCAAACACTGCAACTCACTACCCCAAAACATCCGGCTCTTGCCCACCATCAAGACCATAAAAAGCAACCTGGAGACTAATTTCTTCAAACAAGCCTACAACCTTCAATAATCCTGCTGTAACTGCACTATAAAGGGCTTTTACCACCTGCTCACAGAGGATCTGCTGTCCCCCTCGCCTACTGTTTCCTTTTCCTCTCCTTATAAATTGTAAGTCCTTGCGGCAGAGCCCTCTCCACCTCTTTGTCAGTCATCAAGTTAATCTGTGTAATGCTGAATGTTTATAAGTTAGTGTTATGTACTGTTACCATTACCTTATGTGAACTGCCCAGAAACCAAGGGCGCTTTATATAAAAAAAAACAATAATAATAATTACCTTTGTACAGTAAAATGCAGCAGGACCAGCGTAGGACATCAGTAGTGGAGCTAGTGGCATCCTACGCTGGTCCTGCTGCGTTTTACTGCATGAAGATAATAAATGAGCACATAATTCGGCGAGTGCCTCATGTTTTCATATTTTATCTACATATGGTTAACTTACAAACAATGGTTGGCAAAAATAATTTCATTGACATAACATTTTAATTATAATGGTTGGTTTGGTTTCATGAGTCAGAGATGAAAGCTGTTGGGCGAATGACATCCACATCATATCTTTCTGCTTTGGAACTCACTAACAAGAAATGTAGTATTTATGAGATCAATCAAACAAAGGGTGGACTCCGTGTTTTTATTGCAAATGACTATAATTCCCTTAAAAAAATATTAGTGAATGACTTATTCAAGAATTTGACTTATTGCCAACATGGTTTTTTTTCCCACTCATGTAAGGTCAAAAAGGCAAATGGCTCATTGGGAGATGGTCTTGATCCAAGGATCCGCGTAAAACATTTGGATTTAATATCGGTTTACCCTTTTTTTTCTTTTAACCTCAAGTACTAGGACCCCAGGTATTTCTATCTGCTGGGTGGAACTGCCTCGGGTCAAGGGGTCAACTCGGGACGCCACAAATCATGTTAAAAAATTATTGACCTACATGTCTTGTTCATACAATCTGGTAATCGTGTTCCCTCTGCCTTGTTAAACATCTTCTCACAAACAATTAGTATTGCGATAAGCAATGTGTCTGGAATGAAAGGAGAGGCTGCAATTTGTAAGGAATGACTGTACGCACTTAACCTTTTAAAATGTCATTACGGAAGGTACTTTACACTAATGAGTCATTTTTCTAGAAAACTTTACTGGCGGGAGGTGTGGACGGAGGGGAAGACTCGGCCACCTACTCCTTGGGCATAGCTGGGAAAGGCTTCATCTCCTAGCGCCTTAGTTCACCTAGCCTTAATTGGTCTCTTGTAATAATAACTGTTTATTTTCCTTGCCTGTAGAAAGTCATCCGACAGATCACAAGCCTAGAGCCTTAATTTCAGAGGCTGTTACATTTCGAGACTCAGAGTGTTTTGGGAGCCATCAACGAGAAGGTTTTGTACTGTATTCTTCCAGTGAAATAAAGACTAAATGTAACACCGATATAAGACAGGTGGTCTACCTGGACATATCGGGGACCCCAATCCATTATGTCTCGTTCAAGCTGGTTATTTGTTGCATGGCCCAACAGTCCTGAAGGCCTGAAACATGAGGCGAAGGAATCTGGTAGCCAAGCAGTTAAGTTAAATCATGGGCATAAAACGACATAGGCATGAAAGTGTTTTGCTTGTCTCTATGTAGAAAATGAAAGTTAAAATATCATTAGCATCATTGTATCTCCATTTATTTAATTTGCCCACCCACTCTTTCCCCCCATGAAAACGATTGTGTCGGAGTCCTAATTAGCATAGGCATGAACTGCTTGTAATTACAAGAATAGTGACCCAACGGCAGAAGTCATTTGATAATAATTAAGTCTTTACTATCATTGCAAAGCTATCATTCTGCTTGAAGGTGCCGGAGGAGGAATGAGAAGGGGATGTTGGGAACATTTTCTAATCAAACAGATTTTTATTTTATTTATTTATTTATTTATGTATTTATTTATTTATTATTATTTGTAGTGGTAATAGGAATGAAAATAATTATTAAAAAACAAAGAAAAAAAAAAGAAAAAACAAGGGTGTTATGTGGTCTTTTATGCTACAATATAAAAGTTGTCGTTTGCACGTTCAAAATCTCACTTTATAAGATGGAGAATGAAAATGAGTTTGAAAATTTGCTAAATAATGCTGTAAATATTTTTTAAACATATACGGTATATATATATATATATATATATATATATATATATATATGTATATATATATATATATATATATAATGATTTTTTAATGATTCATTCATTAGCTTAAAGTTCTTTGGTGAACCAGATTTTAACATGTCGTATGCACATGCTGCGTAAAAAATCTGCACAGAATCTGTGCAAATATCATTTGTGGTTCTAGTTCTAGTTTCTCCCCTGGAAAACTTTTTCTCTTAAATCAACTGGTGCCAGAAAATTAAACAGATTTGTAAATTAATTCTATTTAAAAATCTTAATCCTTCCAGTACTTATCAGCTACTAAATGGTCCACAGAAAGTTTTTTTCTTTTTGAATTTCCCTTCTGTCTGACCACAGTGCTCTCTGCTGACACCTCTGACCATTTTAGGAACTGTCCAGAGTAGGAGCAAATCACCATAGCAAACCTCTCCTCTTTTGGACAGTTACTAAAATGGACAGAGGTGTCAGCAGAAAGCCCTGTGGTCAGACAGAAAGGAAATTCAAAAATAAAAGAACCTCCTGTGGAGCATTCAAGAGCTGATAAGTACAGGAAGGATTAAGATTTTTAAAGAGAAGTAATTTACAAATCTGTTTAACTTTCTGGCACCAGTTGATTTAAAATATGATGTTTTCCAGTGGAGAACCCCTTTAAAATCAACAGCTTATCAATTTATGTTGTGGATATTCTCGGGCTTTGTTGTAGATTTTTTTAAGTTGACTTCAATAAGGCAACCAGATTCACACAATCTATGTATATAAAACTCAACGTGTGTGTATGTATGTTCCACAAAAACATCCAAACGGCTAAAGATATTAAAATGAAACTTGGCACACATGTTACTTATATGTCAGCAACAAACATAGGATAGGTGATTTAACCCTTACTCACCCCCATTTTCCAGGGGCGGGGTTTATGTTTAAAGTCCCATGCAAGTCAATGGGAAATATATGTTACTGCATAACTTCCAAATGGCTGGAGATATTTCGATAATACTTGGTCACATGTTACTTATATGTCCACTTAAAATATAGGATAGTTAATTTAACCCTTTAATACCCCCATTTGTGAGTGTCTGGGTTTTTGTTTAAAGCCCCATACAAATCAATGGGAAATGTATGTTCTCACATAACTTCCGTACAGCTGGAGATATTTCAATACCTGGTACACATATTACGGGTCTGGATAGGAGGTCAGGATAGGAGTTCAGGATAGGGGGATGGGATAGGAGGTCGGGATAGGAGGTCGGAATAGGAGGACGGGATAGGAGGACCAGGATAGGAGGACAGGACAGGATAGGGGGACCGGGATAGGAGGTCAGGATAGGGGGACCGGGATAGGTGGACGGGATAGGAGGTTGGGATAGGAGGTCGGGATAGGAGGATGGGATAGGAGGACCGGGATAGGAGGACCGGATAGGAGGTCAGGATAGGAGGATGGGATAGGAGGATGGGATAGGATGTGGAGATAGGAGGACGGGATAGGAGGTCAGGATAGGAGCACGGAATAGGAGGTAGGGAAAGATGGACTGGATAGGAGGATGGCATAGGAGGTCAAGATAGGAGGACCGGGATAGGAGGATGGGATAGGAGGACAGGATAGAAGGTTGGGATAGGAGGTCGGGAAAAGGAGGTCAGGAAAAGGAGGTCAGGATAGGAGGTCGGGATAGGAGGTTGAGATAGGAGGACGGGATAGGAGGACAGGATAGGAGGACGAGATAGGAGGACGAGATAGGAGGACGGGATAGGAGGACGAGATAGGAGGATGAGATAGGAGGATGGGATTGGAGGACGGGATAGGAGGACGAGATAGGAAGATGGGATAGGAGGTCGGGATAGGAGGTCGAGATAGGAGGACGGGATAGGAGGTTGGGATAGGAGGTCCGGATAGGAGGTTGAGAAAGGAGGTCGGGATAGGAGGTCGGAATATGAGGACGGGATATGAGGTCAAGATATGATGACGGGATAGGAGGTCGGGATATGAGGTCGGGATATGAGAACAGGATATGGGGTTGGGATATGACAACAATATATGAGGACGGGACATGAAGTCAAAAGCTTCCTCCTTTGTTTATTTTCCTCCCCAACAACTAATAGAAATGAAAAACCGGGCAACGCTAGTATATCTATATATATATAAAACTCAACTTGTGTGTGTGTGTGTGTGTATGTATGTATGTATGTTCCAGCATCACGTCCAAACGGCAAAAGATATTAACATGAAACTTGGCACACATGTTACTTTTATGTCAACAACAAACATAGAATAGGTAATTTAACCCTTACTCACCCCCATTTGCCAGGGGCGGGGCTTATGTTTAAAGTCCCATGCAAGTCAATGGGAAATATATGTTACTGCATAACTTCCAAACGGCTGGAATATTTCGATAATACTTGGTCACATGTTACTTATATGTCCACTTAAAATATAGGATAGTTAATTTAACCCTTAACTACCCCCATTTGTAAGGGTCAGGGTTTTTTTTTAAAGTCCCATGCAAATCAATGGGAAATGTATGTTCCCATATAATTTCCGTTAGGCTGGAGCTATTTCATTACCTGGTACACATATTACGAGTCAGGATATGAGGACGGGATGGAAGGTCGGGATAGGAGGATGGGATATGAGGACGAGATAGGAGGTCGGGTAGGAGGTCAGGATAGGATGTCGGGATAGGAGGTCGGGATAGGAGGACAAGATAGGAGGACGGGATATGAGGACGAGATAGGAGGTCAGGATAGGAGGTTGGGATAGGAGGTCGAGATAGGAGGATGGGATAGGAGGTCGAGATATGAGGACGGGATAGGAGGACGGGATAGGAGGTCGAGATAGGAGGTCGGGATAGGATGTCAGGATAGGAGGTTGGGATAGGAAGACAAGATAGGAGGATGGGATATGAGGACTGGATAGGAGGTCTGGATAGGAAGTTGGGATAGGAGGTCGAGATGGGAGGACGGGATAGGAGGTCAAGATAGGAGGTCGAGATATGAGGACGGGAAAAGAGGTCGGGATAGGAGGCCGGGATAGGAGGTCTGTATAGGAGGTCAGGATAGGAGGTCGAGATAGGAGGATGGGATAGGAGGTCAAGATAGGAGGTCAAGATATGAGGACGGGAAAGGAGGTCGGGATAGGAGGTCGAGATTGGAGGACGGGATAGGAGGTTGAGATAGGAGGTCGAGATAGGAGGACGGGATATGAGGTCGAGATAGGAGGTCGGGATAGGAGGTCAGGATAGGAGGTCGGGATAGGAGCTCGAGATTGGAGGACGGGATAGGAGGTCGGGATAGGAGGTCGAGATAGGAGGTCGAGATAGGAGGTCGAGGACGGGATAGCAGGACGGGATAGGAGGACGAGATAGGAGGATGGGATAGGAGGTCGGGATAGGAGGTCGGGATAGGAAGACTGGATAGGAGGACGGTATAGGAGGTCGGGACAGGAGGTCGAGATAGGAGGTCGGGATAGGAGGTCGGGATGTGGGGTTGGGATATTTCAACAATATATGAGGACTGCATATGAAGTCAAAAGCTTCCTCCTTTGTTTATTTTCCTCCCCAAAAATAATTAGGAAGAAAAAACCGGGCAACGCCGGGTACTCAGCTAGTTTCTAAATAAAACCCACCATTGCGGATTTTGTTGCTGGTTACTTGTGGATGTACAGCAAAATCTGCATCTATGGATTTTTACCTTATTGAGCTTTTTTTTTTTTCACTTTAGATTGGTGGTCTCAAACTGTGGCCCTCCAAATGTTGCAAAACTTCAACTCTCAGCATGCCTGGACAGCCAAATACTCTGAATCTATGAAGTCTATGCAGAGAATGGGTCGGATCTACCAGCCAGCCAGAGAGTGGAGCTCAATGCTGCCCGATTCCATGGCTTGTATCTCACGATTTTTCATGACAGTAACGCTAACATAACATTACTGCAACAGATTTACTGATTTGCATGTAAGGTTGTCACAAAAATGAGCAGCAATATTATCCACTTACTATTGTTTCTTGGGCTCAACCTTAATCTATATAGAGATTGTGTGGTCCACCCTTCATCCAGTGGTAGATTATACTGTGTATATTTTTAGCAGTCACCTTTGCTCTTGGCTACTGGGGGAATATGGCCACCCAAATCAGACATACACTTCATGGTTTTTTGTGCAAATCAAGATACGTTGTCCCAGCACCAAGGGCTGTCCTGTGGGCTATAGACATCCTAGGGAATGCCTGCAGCACTGGTGTTGGGCCCACTAAAGGACTGGTTATTACAGTTATTATGTTTGAGCACTTTACCAACTGTTATTTATATTTCTAATGTACACTGTGAAATTTGTTATTTATATGCATTGTACCTTTAAGAGTGAGGAGCAGTGTAAACATATGTGACCCTGTATGCCCAATGGGAACCCCTAAATTCTTAGCTATATAGAGTAGTGGGGGAGGAGTTACCCCAGTTCAGTGCTAGTCAATGCTAAGAGCAGAGCACAAGTGTGGTAAAGGAGTGAGTCATATGTGGAGAAGCTCTGAGGGAAGTCCAGAACAAATCTCTTCTCAAGTCTTATCCAGTCATTCTGCAAGGAATCCCTCGCACGGACGAAATTCAAGCCCTGGCAGAGAAAGTCACAGGACCTTGTCAGAACCCTAGCGGCCTGGAACAATCTTCAGTCTCATATCAAGTCAGTATTACTCTACTGGGTGAAAAGCTCCATAATTCCCAACAAGGTAACAGGGCTCCCAAGGGGTTACACTGCATCCTCTCCACTCTGCACCATACTGTTGGTGTGTATTACCATCTGTACCCTGCTCAGTAAAAGGCAGTTATCCATAACCCGATGTGGGTGTGTTTTTTTACCCCTCGTGTCTGGCCCAGGAGAAGCTGTCTCCAACCTCGGACCGTCTATAGGCTAACGGTGCCCTGGCGTCACAAAGTGATCAGGTATTCCTTGCACTCCTGTGGCACTACAAAGGCAAAACTGAAGTAGAGAGACCATTTTCCATAGTTTTTATGGGCCTTGCAGGGTCTTTGGTGACTTTGTGGTCACGTGGCCATGGTCCAGTGGTGCACCACAAAAGAGGAGGAGAGCAGTAGAAGTATGTGAGAAAGGAGGGTGGAACATAAGGAGCTGTCTGTGAGAGAGGGGAAAGTGAAACCAGTCTGTGAAGGATGGGGAACATAGGGGGGCAATCTTTCAGGGAGAAGTGCATTGAGACCAGTCTGTGAAGAAAAGGCAGAGGCCCAGAAAGAGCAATTTTTAAGAGAGTGGTGGGCCATGGGTAAAGTTTTGTAAACAGCCCAGGGCCTACAGTAAACTAAATGTGCTACTGCCTTCACCTATAAACCATTATACATATGGCACATATCGGTTAAGGTCCAAGGGGTTATTGATTACTTATCCAATAAGATATAAATCCTGGTGGCAAATGGTTGGCCCCAAAAGTCACTTACAAATGGGTCTGCCTTAAACTATTTGCAGGACGTAAGAGCATGATCTCTTGTGTTTTTGATCCTGCAAAAAACTGTATATGGGTGCTCTCACACACAGAGGAACCACTGAGGATTTGAAGTTGTAGATCCCCAATTGAGGATTTTACTAGGTAATTCTTATGTATTTTTGATTGGCATGTCAATAAAGTGATAGCCTTGTAAAATCCACAGCTTTTGATTTTACAACTGCGGATCCGCAATTGCCGATCCACAACTTCAAATTTGCAGTGGATCCGGTGTGTGTCAATGCACCGTATGACTTAAAAGGAACCAAATGTAGTTACTAGTGGGATACTTTAATGGGGTTATCCAGGAATAGAAACCAGAGGTAATGTCTTTAACCCCTTAAGGACCAAGCTCATTTTCACCTTAAGGACCAGGCCAATTTTATTTTTGCGTTTTCGTTTTCTCCTCCTTGCCTTCTAAAATCCATAACTCTTTTATATTTCCATCTACAGACCCATATAAGGGCAAATTTTTTGCGTGACCAATTGTACTTTGTAATGTAGCCTCTCATTTTACCATAAAATGTACGGCAAACCGAAAAATTATTTTTTTAAGAAGGAAATGTAAATGAAAACCACAATTTTGCAAATTGTCAAGGATTTCGTTTTCACACTGTACACTCTATGTTAAAAATGACACGTGTTCTTTATTCTGTGGGTCAATATGATTAAAATGATACACATGACTAGATACTTTTATATTTTTGTACCGCTTAAAGGGGTTGTGTGCTGCCCTGCCATTCGGAGCTCCGCTCACAGCGTCCGGAAGTTCATTACTCCAAACGCTGTGTGCGGGCCTCCGGGTTCGTGGCCGCCCCCTCATGACGTCACGCCCGCCCCCTCGTAACGTCACACCCAGCCCCTCATGATGTCATGCCCGCCCCCTCAACCAAAGTCTATGGGAAGGGGGCGCGACCGCTGTCACGCCCCCTTCCCATAGACTTTGGTTGAGGGGGTCGGGCATGACATCACGAGGGGCCGGGCGTGACGTCACGAGGGGGCAGGCGTGACGTCACGAGGGGGCGGCCGCGAACACGGAAGCCCGCACACAGCATTTGGAGTAATGAACTTCCGGACGCTGCGAGCGGAGCTCTGAAAGGCAGGGCAGCACACAACCCCTTTAAAAAAAACTAAAACTTTTTGTACAAAATCAGTAATCTAAAATCGCCCTATTTTGACCACCTATAACTTTTTCATTTTTCCGTATATAAGGCGGTAAGAGGGCTCATTTTTGTGCCGTCATCTGTAATTTTTATTTATACCACATTTGCATATATAAAACTTTTAGATAATTTTTTATAATTTTTTTGTGAATAAAATGTGACAAAAAAGCAGCGTTTTTGGACTTTTTTCATTTTTTACATTTATGCCGTTCACCATACAGTATCATTAACATTAACGCACGTGGAGATACCAAATATGTTTATTTTTTTTTAAAAATTACGATTTTTGGAGGTCAAATGGGAAAAACTGACAATTTTTATTTTTATTGGGGGAGGAGATTTTTCACTTTTTTTTTTACTTTCTATTTTTCCATTTTTCAACTTTTTTTTTAACACTTTTTATGTCCCCATAGGGGACTATCTATAGCAATCATTTGATTGCTAATACTGTTCAGTGCTATGCATAGGACATAGCACTGATCAGTATTATCAGTGATGTTCTGCTCTGGTCTGCTCAATCTCAGACCAGAGCAGGAGACCCCGGGAGACGGAGGGAGACAGGTGAGGGGACCTCCGTCCGCCATTGCAGATGATCGGATTCCTGCGGCAGCACTGCGGGCGATCCGATCATTTATTTTAGCATGCGCACTGCCGCAGATGCCGTGATCTGTACTGATCACAGCATCTGAGAGGTTAATGGCGGACATCCGTGCGATCGTGAATATCGGCCATTACCGGCAGGTCCCCGGCTGGCAGCCGGAACCTGCCGTGTATGACGCGAGTACCGCTCTGATGCTTGTGGTCATACACAGGACGTAAATATACCGCCACACCAGGATGTACATTTACATCTGTGGTCGTTAAGGGGTTAATAAAAAAGCATAACAACTTGGCTCCATTCATTTCAATGGAACTGAGCTACAGAGCCACACCCAGCCTGGAGACAGAGAGGGAGTGGTTTTTGAAATAAATAAGCTCTGTTTTTCAATTCCTGGGTAACCCCTTTAAGACAGTCAGTGGACATGGCATGAGTACACCGCAGTATACTATGAGCAATCATTCTGCCATTATGCTAGTGTATTCTCCAAACCTAGGCTACTTTCTAATGTATCTAAATCCTAACCATCCTTGTTCTTATTTGAACAGTTTTAAATGGTAGGAAACATTATGCATTTCAAATGTTTTCATAGCGTTTTTTAGGTGTATTTTTATTATTTTGTATAGAATTGATACAAAAAAAAACACCATAGCTGTTAGCTTTCCATGGGGTTAGAGTCGCCACCTTTCTTGCAAAAAAATACCGGCCATGCTAATTTGCATAATTAATTATATATGCGTAACATCACAGGATACACATATGTGGGGGAAATTTTGTCCTATTCTGTCCCCTATAACTTTTTTTTATATTTCTCCTTATATGGGCCTCTATGAGGGATTATTTTTTGTGCCCGAATCTATAGTTTTTAACAGTTCCATTTTTGTTTTGATGTGACTTTGTGTTTGCTTTTTTTTAAATTAAATTCGGGAGTTGCAGTTAGTTACTAACTACAACTCCCAGCATGCCCTGACACAGCCTGTGGCTCAGCAGCTGCCCCAAACGGAAGCTACAACTCCCAGCATGTTGGACTTTATAGTAGTATATAGTATAGGTCAGTGTTTCCCAACTAGGGATGCCTCCGGCTGTTGCAAAACTATAACTCCCAGCATGCCCGGACAGCCGTTGGCTGTCCGGGCATGCTGGAAGTTGTAGTTTTGCAACAGCTTGAGACATTCTGGTTGGGAAACACTGGAATAGTATATGGTGCAACATTCCGGGAGTTGGAGGATTGGTTGGATAAATACCGGCCATTGCAATGCCGGTATTTTTAATATAAAAATACCCACAGGGTGGCCAAAATACCGGCTGTGCCAGTAACATACAGACCGGGAGCCAACCCTAGATGGGGTTGATTGTAAGACCCCTCCTGACTAAGGACATGCTTGTCCGAAACACGTTGGCTACAGTGCCCGGTACACATATGTATATACAGTACACATATGCTTGAATAAAGTGGAACCCTTTTTTACCTGCCGTTGGTGCCGGATTGCTCTTTGTCTGCTCGTACTGAAGGAGGGGAGATGCTAGCCCACGACCCGAGCACAACGGAGGCAGCGAGGAAAGTGTCTTGGATCCGGTAGGCCACGTTGTTGCTCAGCTCCCTTATTAGGTCAGAACCTGGGCCCACCTGGGGATGTCCTTTTGAGGTAATGTAACCCGTGGCTGCATATTCAATCCCTTTTAATGGAGATGAGACCATTCTCACTTATCCTCTATGACAATGGAAGGTGATGTGCATAGACTGCCTGGGCCAGTGTCATTCTGAAGCCACAGATTACTTCTATAAAACTGCACAATGGCTGTAATATTCACACTGCCCACAATGAAATTAATTTCCCACGCTCGAAATAGAGCAGAGTTATTAAGCTTGAATTTGGATTAAAATGTAATATCCATCTATCCAGTATTATTTGTGTGGGAAACTCATTTCAGTAAGACGACTATGGCAGGCGCTGTATCCTGACACAAGGGATCGGCTCTTATTCATGATAAGTGAGCACATCGTCTACCATTAGAGTCTTTTTTTTTAAATACATAAAAAAAAAAACCTGAATAGCTTAGTTAGTTTAAAAATGTCTTATGCTTGTCGACTACTGGTCCAAGGATGGTTATTTTGGAAGAAGAGGTGTGTATACTATTAGTTTCATAGTGGGAGATTTATCAAAACCTGTCCAGAGGAAATGTTGCTGAGTTGCCCATAGGAACCAATCAGATCGCTTTTTTCATGTTTCAGAGGCCTTTTCAAAAATCAAAGAAGGGATCCGATTGGTTGCAATGGGCAACTCAGCAACTTTTCCTCTGAACAGGTTTTGATTAATCTCCACTTTTGTGTCCATTTTTGTTGTTGATTTGTTTCATGCCTTAGGCTGGACCCATGATGTAGGCCACAAAGGGTTGTCTTATTAGACTCATCCACTTTTAGAGTGTGGCTGCTGTGGTGATCAGCTGGTTATTCATTACAACAAGTCCCCACTCCGGGCACCACTTGCAAATGGGGGTGATTGCTGCATTGGAAATAAAGAATAATTTAGCAGACATTTAGATAAATGTCATAGAAGGACAACTTACAATTGCAAGAGTAGAAGCTGCTGTTATAGAGCATTCTGATCATTCTTTCTTCTAGAAAGTGATTCTAAGTGGGCGACCCCGAACAATGCAGGTACCTCCTTTAGACATCATGAGGGACATTCATCATGTCACATCAGTGGTGCAAACCCTCTAATGTTGCAAATTTTAATGCAGAAATGGAGTTGTCTGCTCGAAACTCAGCATTTCTGTGCAAGAATTTTCAACCTTAGAGGATTTATGTTGTTTGCACCAAGCAGTCGTGAAGGAGGCATAAAGTAAGCTGGAAGTGAGGGGGAGTAAGCTGGAAGTGAGGGGCCCATCCTTCTTATGTGGTGCCCCAATAGGTGGCGTTTATTTGTGCGCCAGGCGCAACAGCAGCCATAGAGCCACTGGTTTTAGTAAGAGGCACATGCCTCTTAGTAAATCCAGCAGAATGAAAATGGGCGGAGCTTTATTTATGTGCGCCAAGGCAAATTTCTACAAATTATAAATATCCCTCATGTTTTTTTTTTTTTTTTTTTATCTATAGATGTCTTCAACTAACAAACAAATATTTGTGTCCTGAGTTACAGGGTGTTCTTCTCCAGTAGTGGGGGTAATCCCCTTACATTTATAGGGATATAGCAGAGCTAAGTACGTTTCTTTTCTACACAGTGATAACCTATCGGGTAGAAGCAAACAATGTTCTCCCCATTACATGTCTACTTACAGCAGTGGTCTCAAACTGTGTTGCAAAACTTCCACTCCCAGAATGCCAGGACAGCCAACGAGTGTCCGGGCATGCTGGGAGTTGAAGTTTTGCAAAATCTGAAGGGTCACAGAGATCACTGACTTACAGTAAGAGTTAAAGTTATGCAGTGGAAAATAACTTATCCCTTATCCAAAGGATAGGGGATAAATTATAAATTGAAGGGGGTCTAAGTACTGGGACCACCCGTGATCTCCTGAACGGGGCCCCAGCAGTTTGCTGGAAGGGGACATCCCGACCCCGCACTGAGTGCCGTCCGACATAGAGATACATGG
Organism: Hyla sarda; assembly: GCF_029499605.1. Taxonomy (NCBI): domain Eukaryota; kingdom Metazoa; phylum Chordata; class Amphibia; order Anura; family Hylidae; genus Hyla; species Hyla sarda. The sequence goes on from NC_079195.1 coordinate 49,498,468, forward strand.
AGGGGGCGTGTTGGCCTAGGCTTCCTGCGAGGGTCGGGATGCCCGCTTCCTGCTGACTGCCGGGGCCCCGTTCAGAAGATCACGGGGGTCCCATCGCTCAGACCCCCACGATCTATAACTTATCCTTTATTATTTGGATAGGGGATAGGTTATTTTCTGCTGCATTACTCCTTTAAGCGAAATCTGTCTCCAGAAATGCTCTGACATCTTGTTCACTCATATTTACTTATAATCCGAATTCTTCTAATGTTAAGACACAGCCGCAAAAATGTTTCCCTGATGCAACAAATGTTTTCAGATGTATTTATTGTTGATGCAAGCATAAATATGGAGATTTGTTTTTACTACCATAAGAATGATTTTCCCATGAACATTCTCTCGGATCATGGCTAAAAAAAATCACATAAAAAATACTGTATCGTCCCACATAGAAAATTCTTGGCAAATTATCATTCCTTTCTACGAGCTAGTGTGAGAAAGCATAGAGTAATAAAACAGATTTCCATAATTTAGAGACCATTTTCTAACTATAACTTAGGATTCTATAAGTCCAGATAGAGACCTATATATACTGAGTTATTCTAACTAATGTAGGAGAGATCTGAAGTGATGGACTATTGTGAGCTGCCGCTAATGGCTTCAAAACAAGAATGTGGACAATAATAGAGCCATGCAAAAAATGGAAGAGGGTCCCATTGTGGTGCCAAGTTTTGTCAATCAGGGTCTGGTGCTTGTTTCATCCTCGAAAGGTGGGTGTACACTTTCAATAACTGTCAACTAAACATTTATTTGGCTCTCAGATATCGGTCCAGAATTCTCCAAAGATATGAATGTTCAATGCGGCTAATCGTTCATGCTTCCTCTATGGGGAGATGTAAGCTGCAGCCAGAAAGCTTTGGTGCCTTCTTATCTATGCAAAAATATATGGAAAGTCCAGCTCACCCACTTGTTCCTGTGCTCGGATCTGCACCCAGGCTCCATGTGTCCAATGGCAGAAGAAAAGACGAAGTGATCCAGCACTTGGAAAAACAGCAGACTTTATTGTGCAAATCCTCTAAAATTGTACAAGACTGTGGCACTTCACAAATTCTGAGATTTCTTGACGCGTTTCGAGCGCATGTGCTCGAAACGCGTCAAGAAATCTCAGAATTTGTGAAGTGCCACAGTCTTGTACCATTTTAGAGGATTTGCACAATAAAGTCTGCTGTTTTTCCAAGTGCTGGATCACTTCGTCTTTTCTTCTGCCTGCTTATCTACCCTTGAACAATAGAGCCTGACTGTGAAAATTTAACACATCCCACCCTTCCCTCCATCATCTGTAAGTGGGAGGTCAGGAGGTAGTCAAACATTTTAGATAGTTGGACAAACTTATTCCAAAGTGTGCAAACTAAGAAAGGTAAAGCGCTCGGCACAGCTTCTGCCAACCCAAAATGTTAATGCTCATAGACACCTAGTCCATGTACCCTCTGGAGGGGTGCTCAATCCAGAATTCAGTGCACAATCAACAAAGAAAGAATAAAGATGGCACTCACCACATGGGAGGTGATGGCTGTGCTTTATTCGGTGACCGGTAGATTACAACATAGGGAGTAGGGACGCCAGGAGCGTCCTGGCGTCCCTCCCCCCTTAGCTGTAATCTGCAGGTCACCAAATAAAGCACAGCCGTTACCTCCCATGTGGTGAGTGCCATCTTTATTCTTTCTTTGTTGATTGTACAAAGTGTATGGGCCTCTTAAAGGACAACTGCAGCCATAACAACTTATCTCCTATACACAGGATAGGGGATAAAGTGTTTGATCTCGGGGGGGTCTGACGGCTGGATAGGGGATAAGTTGTTATGCATATTTCCTTTAAATGCTTTCCAGAACACTTTGGGCCAACTATGTAGTCGTACACAGTTTTTTTTTACCACAAGTAGCAAAGAGGACATGACCAACCAGGACTGGGCCCCTGTCTACACAAACCGCATGAATATTCGTTGGCCAAATTGTGTTCCAAACTATGGCCATACTTTGGCACATGATTACCCAGAGGCCCTGATATTTCATTTTACAGATAGAACAAAGAGCTATTTGCCTATTGAACTTTGTAGAGTTCAATGGAAGAAATATACCTCTATTATGGGGCATTTCTGAGATGTAAAATGGCTGTGTATGCAATAATGTTGTAATGGTGTTAGTGATCCTTGCAGAATGACCGGATAAGATAGATTTGATCTGGGCTTTCCTTTAGAGCTTCTTCAAACACCTCACACCTTTACCACACTGGTGCTCAGGCTAGTCTAAACTGAACTGGTACAACTCCTCAACCATACTCTAAATACTAAAGAATTTAGGGGTTCCCATTGGCAGGCACTGTCACATGCTCATCTCTTAAAGATACAATAACACATATAAATAACATGTGTAGAAATAACATAACATGATAATTATGAAAATATATTATCTTTTGATAAACTTTGCAAACTTGATAGAAACCATAATTAGTCCCTCAGTGGGTCCAACACCTGTGCTGCAGGTCTGCCTGAGGAAGTCTGAAGCCACACTGCTAAATTTCATATATAGGGATGTAGATGAGGTATTATGGAGGTTTCTCTACTATATTTATTCTATGGGAAAATATATCCATTAAAGGGGTACTCCATTGCTCAGCATTTGGAACAAACTGTTCCGAACGCTGGAGCCGGTGCCGGGAGCTCGTGATGTCGTAACTCTGCCCCTTCATGACGTCACACCCCACCCCCTCAATGCAAGTCTATGGGAGGGGGCGTGATGGATGTTATGCCCCCTCCCATAGTTAGGGGGTGGGGCGTGATTTCATGAGGGGTGGGGCTATGACGTCACAAGCTCCCGTCTCCAGTGTTCGGAACACTTTGTTCCAAATGCTGAGCAGCAGAGTACCCCTTTAAAAGGGGTGATACAGAGCTACTGTACTGCGGCACAGGAATACGGTGAGGTGTTGTGAAGGCTCCTGGCACATGGTTCTGCCTTTGAGCTGTAGACATAAATATGGCCTTAGATATGTTTTAGAACACCAAGATAAAATGTTGTTTTGTGAAATTTCAGGAGGGTTACTGTCATATTTATCATTCCATTTAGGCAAGCTCAGTTATAACACAACTGAAAATCCACCTATTTTAGGAAGAAACCTACATACATTTCCGCCCTGTACCTCATCATCCTCCTTCTGTCGTATCTTACTACAAAGTACATTATATTCATTTCCGAAAATAAACTTCTTTTCTGGTTCTTAATGTTTCTGAATCAGCAGCTGTGAATAGACAACATAAATCATGACTATCCGACTGGCGCACCATCAGGGTTCCTTCATACACTGTTATGTTAAACAGCATGCAAAAACGCATGTCATTTTTTTTTTATGCATGTTTTTTTTATGGTGTTTTCCATTTATTTAATGTGCCATTTTCACATTCTTATTAAATTCTTAAATTCTCATTTTTACTGGCATTTTCCTATGGCAAAAACTGCAGAACAAATGCCAAAGCCAGAGCATAATTAATTTTTTTAATAACTCCACGGGACCAAAAAAATGCCACAACAATGAAAAACAAAGCAAAAAACAATAGGGGAGAATATATAAAATAGCTTATTCCAAGATAAAATGTCATCCTCTCTCCAGGGGAAAGTGGAGAACTAGCTAGTTAGTGGAGGTCTGATCCTTGGGGTCCCACCAATCACTGGATCGGAGGTCAATTGTCCCCTATGTAAATGGAACGTCAGCATGGATGCTATTCATTCTCTATGGGGCATTTCAACTATGCTCAGTGGTGAACTTGTCAATGTTTGAAAGTCCCATAGATAGTGATTGGAGTGGTGGTCAAGCATAGGTCCTGCCGTACTTTCGAAAGAATGGTTATAAAGCTTATGGTTATTTAGTTTGGAGAAAAGACGTCTTAGGGGCGATCTGATCACAATGTACAAAATATTAATGGACAGTACAGAGATCTTTCTAGTGATCTTTTATACCCAGGCTGGTAACCATTACAAGGGGGCATCCTCTAGGTCTAGAGGAAAGAAGGTTTCGCCATCATCACAGACAGAGATTCTTTACTGTAAGAGCAGTGAGACTATGGAACTCTCTGCCACATGATGTTGTCTTTGTATTTGTATGAAAACATACAGGTCTGCATTTAAGCAGTGTACACAAAACAGTAGGAAACTTTTGATAAAGGCTATTTACAAAACTTCTTATTTTCTTATTGAATACGCCCTAGTTACATGATGTTTCATAAACATTAAACATGGTCAATAGGGGAAATCTGTTTGATGTCCCCGTACGGAAAACTGCAAAGAGATGTGATTGTCTATGATATGCCTGGTAACAAAATGAAGATTAAACACAGAGCATTGAAATTGCTGAGAGCACGTTCTGCATCATTAAAACTGCAGTTCATATAATGTAACACAGTAATGAGTGTAACTATGTACTTAGGCCAATCCACAGGTTCCTTATTGTAGAAAGCAGACACCAAGTCATTATTTGCTCTCACTAATAATTACATGTGCAGACCTCGATCACTCACTCAAAATATTACATCAACGACAATGGCAAAAGTTATCTGTGGGGATTTGGCTGCTTCTCGAGGCCTTGTTAATTTGCTTTTATTAAGAAAGAATTATCTAGGGGGAACACATAAAGTAAAATATTAGTTTTCTTTAAGAGTCAGCAGTTTACACAGTATCATGGCTGCACTTCACTGATGAGGACATCATGTTTTCTTGTTTTAAGTGTTAGAACGTTCCCGCCTGGAATAAAAAAAAGTATCACAGGTACATAGAGGTCCTAGAGCCTTCTTTCTCTGTCAAGTTCTGGGAAACTCTATTCATTGAAGGATCCACAGGATATGGGATAAGTGTCTTATCTGAAGTGGGGGTGGGGGGTGGTACCTGACTGCTGGGACCCCAATCTCCAGAATGGGGCCCGTCTCTTACCAATCACCAGGACACTGCTGCGGTTTGTTGGCTGAGCTAAGTCACTGATGAGACTGGAACGTCTAGGAAGGTGGGTGCTGGAGCACTAGGTGAGGTGAGTCGGGCCTCGTTCTAGAGATTGCGGGAGGATCCCAGTGATCAGACCCCCATTGTCAAACACTTATCCCCTACCCTGTATATAGGGGATATGTTTTTATTAACCAGATAACACCTTTAACTTGTAACTGTCATTTCAAGAAACTTTTGACATGGAATAAAGACATGCCAAAATATTTGATCAGACAGGGTCTGGGTGCCGAGACACCCACTAATCTCTGAAATGAGCCTGGAGAAGCCATCAGCTAGTCATTTCTCTCCCTGCTGTAGGAGATGGATTCTGTAGAAAGACTATGGAGACCATTTTCTGCAGCAAGGAGAGAGGGGGGAGAAAACTCTTCTCCCTACTAATTCTATTGATCAGTGGAAGTCTTAACACCAAGACCCCAGCTCTATGTCACAAGTTTTTTTTTTTTTAAATGACAGTGACACTTTATTTTGGCACTGTCAGATACAAAAACTTTTGATATGTTGTAAAACATGCTAAACCAATAGGTTTTGCAATTGCTTTCGTTAGAACATTTTCAGTATTTCATACTGAACAAGCCAGTCAAACAACTGCCCCCCTGCCTGCTTGGACACATACTAGTCCAACTGTGTCCATGCATCATCACCTATGTCATAGACCCATTTCCTTGATTGACAGCTGTGAGTGAAAGGCTCACAGCTGGAGGAAAAATCCTCCCACTGTCAGCTTGTGTCCCGCTACTGTCAGTGAGGACAAGCTGGGAGTTGTAGTTTTGCTAATGCTAGGGGAGATGTGAGCAGACAGCATACTGAGGGAGGGGGCGGAGACCCGCTCAGTGAGGCCACGCCCCCTCCCTTTGGGAGGAATTCAGACTAGTGATCTAAATTAAAAGTGTAATAAAAAATTAAATAAAGGTGCTAGACACATAAATTAGATGTACATGGTCAGGATTAGATACTGAGTGATATATTTTTTTTTAAAAATTGGGTTTTTTTGTTGGATCTGACAGATACACTTTAAGCATGTTTTTACACACTGAGAAAGAGATCCCTGTGGTGTCTCTAGCTGCCAGGACTCCATAATATCAGGGTGCCTGACAAAGAGTGGAGTCTTGTGGACAGCATGCGCTTGTGGTGACGCTCCATGTTGGTGAAGTTGTTGCACCCATATGTATTGCATTGTTCATATTCTATGCATTTAATGGAATAAAGTAATAAGATTGCAAGTTACGGCCTATATGTGGTTTTGGTAAATGCTGTTAAGGGACTCTCCAATTTGTACATATTCAATAAGTTTTCAATGGGAAACCTGTTTTATTTAACAGGGAAGGGAAGGTTTACTCACTGTGGTTGGCTGCCAGGAAGATCTAAAGACTCCTATACACATTAGTAAAAAGTCGATTGAGCCCACCAATATTGGTGGGACTGGTATACCATCTAATGTGTATAGAAATTTCTTAACTCTTCATGACAGATGATGTTGAGATAAGGAAGGATCAGTCATGTTGGATTTCAACTGCTTAAAGGAAATCTGTAGCAAAAACAACTTATCCCCTATCCGAAGGCTGGGACCCCCCGCGATCTCCTGCACGGGGCCACGGCTCTGCCGCAGCTCTCCCATGCAGGAGATGTGCCGGCCGCAGCATAACGTCGTGGCCGACACACCTTCTCCATGTAGTTCTATGGGTGAGGCGGCTTTCGTGTCTCCCCGCCTCTCCCATAAAGCTGTATGGGGAGGGGGCTACACTCATTAGCCGCTCTGAAAGAGTGGCAATGCCGGGGCCCGTGTGGGGGGAGATAGCGCGCGTGCGGGGGGGGGGGGGTCCCAGTGGTTGGACCCCTCACGATCAAACACTCATCCCCTATGCTGTGGATAGGGGATAAGTTGTTATCACTGCAGATGTCCTTTAATCCTTTTATTTTTTGAGAGATAAGCCACTACCAGAGGAATCGGACAGCGGCTTAAGTTTCTTTTAACCATTCAGTGCACATGAACGTTCTTGTGCATGTGATGAACAGTAAAGATAGTTGTCAGCTGAACAAACATTTGTCTGAGAGCTATAAAAGGTGTAGGTGCACCATAAAAGAGGAGGAAGAAAAGGCAATAAAAATACCATCCACCAAACGGCCAATATGGCTGACAAGAGTGCCAGCTACTTACTGTCTCAGGAAGTCAAGGTTGAAAAACATTAGACACAGGAAGCACATAAAGGATTAGGGTCAAAGTCAAGTTTTGCTGGAAGACATGAGAAAAATTGACATAAGTGGGGGTCCTTGAGCTGGCCCTAACCCCTTTCGATCTGTTTAGGGATCTCCATAGGGACTTAGACATGGCATTCTCATGTTGGAAGATTACTTGAACTTGTGAACACATCAATGAGTTTCCACTTTCTGTAGGTAAAAGTCAAATTAGCTTTGTTAGAAGCTTTATTGGAATTGGAGAGATATCTGTAAAATACTAAGATGGTTCAGTTGGTAACATTGGTGGTCATGAATTTTAACCCGTATGCTCTCCCCATTTTGCTTAAATTTCCTAGGGGTACTTTGATTTCCATCCACACTCGAAAAACATACTGATAGGTTTATTGGCTTCCTATAAAAATTGGTTCTATAGTATAGTATATATAGTAGAGATTATCAGCCTCACTGGGGACAAGGGTTGACAAGTACGATGACAATCTCTGTACAGCACCACAGAATATGTTGCTGCTATATAAGCAACTGGAAAGAAAGACTGTTGTTAAAGGGGTACTACCGTGCTGACAACTTATCCCCTATCTAAAGGATAGGGGATAAGTTGCCTGATCACGCGGGGTCCTGCCGCTGGGGACCCCCGCGATCTAGCACACAGCACCCCACTCTCATCAGGCCCCGGAGCGGATGTTTGTCTGATGACGGGGCCGGTGATTGTGATGTCACAGCTCCGCCCCCGTGTAATCTCACGCTCCGCCCCTCAATGCAAGTCTATGGCAGGGGGCGAGACAGATGCCTGCCATTGACTTACATTGAGGGGGCGGAGCGTGATGTCACATGGGGCGGAGCTGTGACGTCACGATACTCCGGCCTCGTGATCGGCAGTCATCAGACCCGGAGCGATGTTCGCTCCGGGGCCTGATGAGAGCGGGGTGCTGCGTGCGAGATCGTGGGGGTCCCCAGCGGCGGGACCCGGCACGATTAGGCAACTTATCCTCTATCCTTTAGATAGGGGATAAGTTGTCAGCATGGTAGTACCCCTTTAAATGCTGTGGCAGAAAGTCCTCATACAATAATCTATACCTTACTATTCTTTTGAGAAAATGGAGCAAATGAACTGTGATGTAACAGCCAGATACATTGTAACACAAGCTGAACTCCGGGCGACTTCCCGAGATTTTACAAGGTCCACAGTTCAAGTTTTTGTGACCAATTGAATAATTGAAAGTAAAACAAAACAAGCAACGCCAGCGAGCTTAATCTGAGCCAATATTACTTGTGTTCTCAATTTATTAAAAAACAACATCTGGCGTCCAGCTCCAGCAACCCTAAATGAAACACACACTTTATTTCCCCCCGTCCTACTTATTTTTACTGTGTGCTGTAAACTTTTTTTTATTCTCCGAGTCTTTGCAACAGGTGGGCCCAAAACAATGTGCTACGTCTAGGACCACAAACCACAAGTTCTGCCCAGCCGCTTCCAGATACACGAATGTCATTTCCTATTGCCGATCTCCACATGCTAAGTATTTTCTTTCTGGGTAATGTGCACTGTCATCGCTTGTGTAAAACCATGTTTCTAATCAAATGCATTTGGTTCTATTCTTTGTATACATGCAGCTCCTGCCTCAATCAGGGAATAATTGGGTAACCCCAGCTTTGAATTCTGCTTTCCTGGTTGTTTCTTTGCTATAACAATTTGGAGACCAGACCCCTATTAGAAGTAAGGCTGACTAGGCTGAAGTCTAAGGGCTCTGCATTAAAGGGGTATTCCAGGAAAAACATTTTTATATATATCAACTGGCTCCAGAAAGTTAAACAGATTTGTATATTACTTCTATTAAAAAATCTTAATCCTTTCAGTACTTATGAGCTTTTGAAGTTAAGGTTGTTCTTTTCTGTCTAAATCCTCTCTGAGGACACCTGTCTCGGGAAACGCCCAGTTTAGAAGCAAATCCCCATAGCAAACCTCTTCTAAACTGGGCGTTTCCCGAGACAGGTGTCCTCAGAGAGGATTTAGACAGAAAAGAACAACCTTAACTTCAGAAGCTCATAAGTACTGAAAGGATTGAGATTTTTTAATAGAAGTAATTTACAAATCTGTTTAACTTTCTGGAGCCAGTTGATATATAAAAAAAAGTTTTTTCCTGGAATACCCCTTTAAGTGAGGCCAACCAATTTCTTTTATTTATGATAAGGCGCTGTTCCTAAAGAGTACCTGACATTAAAGGGGTTATCCAGGAAAAAACTTTTTTTTATATATCAACTGGCTCCAGAACAAATTTGTAAATTACTTCTATTAAAAAATCTTAATTCTTTCAGTGCTTATGAGCTGCTGAAGTTGAGTTGTTTTTTTCTGTCTAAGTGCTCTCTGATGACACCTGTCTCGGGAACTGCCCAGTTTAGAAGCAAATCCCCATAGCAAACCTCTTCTACTCTGTGCAGTTGCCGAGACAAGCAGAGATGTCAGCAGAGAGCACTGTTGCCAGACAGAAAACAACAACTCAACTTCAGCAGCTGATAATTATTGAAAGGATAAAGATTTTAAAAAATTTTAAACTGTCACTTTGGGTCATCAGACCGCTTGGTCGCGCTGGGACTTTTGGCCATAATATGACATGTCACTGATTCCAGTATATTTGAAATGCACACTCAAACTGTTGGGCATCCCCATTGAAAACAATGGGGCTCACATTGAATGCATTGTGTAATGTTCAGCAATGTTCAGCTCCAGCAGCTGATAATTATTGAAAGGGTTAAGATTTTTTAATAGAAGTAATTTACAAATCTGTTTAACTTTCTGGATCCAATTGATATATAAAAAAAAGTTTTTTTTTCCTGGAATACCCCTTTAAAAAAAAAAAAACTTTTAAAATGACCTAGGGACATGTAAAAAGTTTTTTCGTTTGGCGCCTGAGAACTGGACAACTGGAAAATAAAAGGTTTACTTCACGTCAGTGCCTATTTACCAGTCTCTTAGTAACAGACTGTTAATAACAGGGCCCCAGCAACAAAAATGTATTGGCCCCACACAGGTAGGTAGTTTTGTATGTAGGTACACATATTGCTATGGTGCAGCGTGCACAAATTTAGACAGCGAATATAGTATCTGGGTGCTGTCCCCAGGGAAACTAAATCCTCCGCATTAACAATTAGTGATGAGCAGCATAGGCCACATTCGAATTTGTGATATTTTGCGAATATATGGACAAATATTCGTCATATATTTGCGAAATTCGCATATTCGTTATATTAGCTTTTTTTCTGAATATTTATGCGCATATGCGAAAATATATGCGCATAATCGCAAATATTGAGCCCTCCCTTCTTTAATGGTATAGGGAACTAATGGGCTAGTGCAGTGGTCTCCAACTTGCGGACCTGCAGATGTTGCAAAACTTGCCGCCTGCCCTGACCTCTGCTTCATCTGACTACGCTCTTGCCTTCTCCCTGTGTACCACGCTATATCAGCTGCCAGAGAGGTCGAGTTGTTACTGGGGGATACGACCTGGTAGTTACTGCCGCAGCAAATCCATCCCGCTTTGCGGCGGGCTCTGGTGAAGACCAGTAACTGCTTAGAACCGGTCCTCCAGTACAACCCACGTCATCGCCTCTCTGGTCCAGAGGATCCACTACCTGTCCTGCCGGTTCGTGACAATTAGTCTTATCTAAGATCAGACTAGAGGAAAGTGCCATCCTTTTTAATTTGTTTATATATTTTTTAAGTTGTTTAGAACACACAACTTTATTAGCACCTGTACTCGTCTGGCACTACACATATTCCTCATTCCATTTACTTTGGTTGAGCTACCTATTACTTCTCTTTTTTCTTTGCCACTATTCCAACAGTGTCATCTGTTTTATTCCCATTCTACTGCATACATATTTCAGTACTGTAGATAGGTCATGTGACCAGCACACAACCAGAGTATTTTGTGTCAGGAAGTGGAGTGTCCTGGGTCATCTGACTTCCAGGGAACTACAAGATGACATCTTCACCTATCAGATCCCTCCTGGCAGCTCCCAGACTCCTCCCCTGCTGTGCTGCCACCGCAGTCTCTATGGGAACAGGGTATATAGTAGTTATACATCTCACCTGAGGCATTTTTCGTTTATTTTTTTCTGCGTTTTTGCTGTGAAATTGCTGTAATCATTGCAAGTGCCACTATTTTACTGCAATTGTGCTTCATGGTCAAATGATGTAAAAACATTTTAAAAACACGGTAGTTGCACAATGTGTGAACATAGACTGAAAACGTCAAATCATCAGAAAACAGCTGATTATAGGGCAAATCACTTACTATTCATGGCAATATTAATGAAGGAAAACAACACAATACACTTTGAAGAAAAACTCCTTTAAATAATGCATTGAATGAGAACTGACACCAAGCCACTAAGTTTCCCCTAGCTGAAATCCAGAACCGTGGTAAGGGTGATCTAATTAGCTGACCTGCAGTGATGAGACTTCACCCTCTCTCTGTGCAAAGCAAGAGGCATAATGAGAAATATAGGATATAATTTCAATGGAGTAATAGAAATCATAATGGTTTAAAAAAAAAAAAAAAAAAAGCCCATGCCTGCAACATACAGCTAAATCAGGTAAGCAAAAGGCATACACAGGGTCCTCTTCCGATTACTTGTTTCATATGGCCTTAAAGTGGTACTCCACAGGGAAACATGTTTTTTTTTCCTTTTAAATCAACTGATGACAGAAATTTAAACAGATTTGTAAATTACTTCTATTAAAAAATCGTAATCCTTCTAGTACTTATCAGCTGCTGTATGCTCCACAGGAAGTTCTCTTCTTTTAGAATTTCCTTTCTGTCTGAACACAGTGCCCTCTGCTGACACCTGCAGCACTGTGGTCAGACAGAAAGGAAATTCAAAAAGAAATTAACTTCCTGTGGAGCATACAGAAGCTTAAGAAAGATTAAGATTTTTAATAGAAGTAATTAAAAAATAGTTTTAACTTTCTGGCATCAGTTGATTTAAAAAAAAAATTAAAAAATAAAAAGGTTTTCCAGCCAGGGCCGGCCTTACGGGTGTGCGGCCGCACAGGGCGCCATAGCAACAGGGGCGCCAGGCAGCCGACACAGCTCGCACCAAGTATATATAATTTGTATTGCCCGATGCCCGGGATTTAGCCCTGCTTCGTGCAAGCAGCGCTTAATGCTGGTGTAAGGAAGAAAGCTGTGCCCTGTAGCGGAATGTCTAACAACAAATTAACCCATAGGGGTTAAAAAAAAGTCCTCTTGAATATGTGTTGATAAATAATACTTGTAACAACAACCTTTAGGGGTCGCCCCCCAAGGGGTTAACCCTAAACTAGAAACCCCCCTTAAAAATAAATTTTTATTGGATCATTTAAAATAATATGAGCTCCGGTGTTGTGATTAAAAACACAGCTAGTAGTTGCTTAGATAGCATATAAGCGTCCTATAGCTTCGTATGCATTGGTATTGTGCTATACTAACACTAATCTATGGATGCCACTATATAGACTGAAAAGCACTGATAGCTGCTAATTAAAATATGAATAGCCCTCCGCTTCCCGACGTTTCGTTGGATAGACCAACTTTATCAAGGTACAGAGCCTCTGTACCTTGATAAAGTTGGTCTATCCAACGAAACGTCGGGAAGCGGAGGGCTATTCATATTTTAATTAGCAGCTATCAGTGCTTTTCAGTCTATATAGTGGCATCCATAGATTAGTGTTAGTATAGCACAATACCAATGCATACGAAGCTATAGGACGCTTATATGCTATCTAAGCAACTACTAGCTGTGTTTTTAATCACAACACCGGAGCTCATATTATTTTAAATGATCCAATAAAAATTTATTTTTAAGGGGGGTTTCTAGTTTAGGGTTAACCCCTTGGGGGGCGACCCCTAAAGGTTGTTGTTACATATATTTGCCCTGGAATCCCTGGGGAATTTTGTTGTTGTGATAAATAATACTTAACTTTTAATGTGTATAAATAAAAGGTGAGAACAAACATTTAAAACCACACCTCATATAGTGTCACTATTTAGCTATTGGTCCCTACTGAACACTAGTCAATCTAAGCACCACTGTTGGTCCCAATTTAGGGTATGTGCCACTATATCAGTCCACTATGAGAACGTCACTGCAATAGACTCCAATTAGAGATTTGGAGTGGACGTATAGTGGTAAAAGCTTGTAGGCCGACCAGAGTAAATTTATTTTATGGCCAGCCCACCATTGAAGCCTGTGATGATTGAGAACGTCAACCACTGTTCAAGGTAGAGTTAACCAACCCCCCACCATGCTGTGCACTGCGGGTGTGGGTTGGACGGTGGTGCTTAGGTAGGAATTAGTTATTTATGTACATTCACTCTTTAGGACACAATCACCCCGACATGTTTTGCCCCTCACAGGGCTTTATCAAGGAGACAACTGACAACTTGCTGTCAGTTGTCTCCTTGATAAAGCCCTGTGAGGGGCGAAACATGTCGGGGTGACAGCATTTTATTTTAAATTTGCACCTCATTGTGTCCTAAAGAGTGAATGTACATAAATAACTAATTCCTACCTGAGCACCACCGTCCAACCCACACCCGCAGTGCACAGCGTGATGGGGGGTTGGTTAACTCTACCTTGAACAGTGGTTGACGTTCTCAATCATCACAGGCTTCAAAGGTGGGCTGGCCATAAAATAAATTTACTCTGGTCGGCCTACAAGCTTTTACCACTATACGTCCACTCCAAATCTCTAATTGGAGTCTATTGCAGTGACGTTCTCATAGTGGACTGATATAGTGGCACATACCCTAAATTGGGACCAACAGTGGCGCTTAGATTGACTAGTGTTCAGTAGGGACCAATAGCTAAATAGTAACACTATATGAGGTGTAGTTTTAAATGTTTGTTCTCACCTTTTATTTATACACATTAAAAGTTAAGTATTATTTATCAACACATATTCAAGAGGACTTTTTTAACCCCTATGGGTTAATTTGTTGTTAGGTGTCGATACCTCTGTATGTGTTGTTTGGCCACAAAATACTAGTGAGGGTGTAGCGGAATGTGACCCTCTGCAAAGGGACACAGTTTTCTGCTTTGCAGGCCGCTCCCTCTCATTACATTCCCACTACCCTCCCTCAACTGTGTCCCTATGCGGAGGGTCACATTCCGCTTCAGGGCACAGTTTTCTTCATTACACCGGAAGGCTTCACTTACTCCGACCTCCTCCGCATCTCCGGTTGGCTGGCGGCCCGAGTCTGAAGAGGGACATCGCACATGTGGCGTACCTCCGCAGACCCGCACAGGACGTCAGTGACGTCACTCATCATGGCGCCGCTGGAAAGAAGAGAAGCGCAGCGCAGGTCAGGTAAGGTTGTCTATGGGTATGTGTGGGTGTCTGTGTGTGTGCATGTGTGGTTGTCTGTGTATGTGTGTGCGCATGTGTGGTTGTCTGTCTGTGTGTGTGCATGTGTGGTTGCCTGTGTGTGTGTGTGTGAGTCGGTGGGGGGAGGGGGGGGGGGAATGGGGGAACGACAATGCTACCGAATTTGGGGAACCTGGCTGCTTCTTACTAATGTGGGGCTATACTGCACCTAATGTGGGGAGCTATACTGCACCTAATGTGGGGAACCTGCTTCTTCCTAATGTAGGGCTATACTGCACCTAATGTGGAGAGCTATACTGCACCTAGTGTGGGGAGCTATACTGCACCTAATGTTGGGAACTATACTGCACCTAATGTGGGGGAGCTATACTGCACCTAATGTGGGGAACTATACTGCACCCAATGTGGGGGAACTATACTGCACCTAATGTGGGGAACTATACTGCACCTGATGTGGGGGAACATTATACTGCACCTAATGTGGGGGAGCTATACTGCACCTAATGTGGGGGAACTATAATGCACCTAATGTGGGGAGCTATACTGCACCCAATGTTGGGAACTATACTGCCAACCTAATGTGGGGGAGCTATACTGCACCTAATATGGGGAGCTATACTGCACCTAATGTAGGGAACTATACTGCACCTAATGTGGGGAACTATACTGCACCTAATGTGGGGGAACATTATACTGCACCTGATGTGGGGGAGCTATACTGCACCTAATGTGGGGAGCTATACTGCACCTAATGTTGGGAACTATACTGCACCTAATGTGGGGGAGCTATACTGCACCTAATGTGGGGAACTATACTGCACCCAATGTGGGGGAACTATACTGCACCTAATGTGGAGGAACATTATACTGCACCTAATGTGGGGGAGCTATACTGCACCTAATGTGGGGGAACTATACTGCACCTAATGTGGGGAGCTATACTGCACTCAATGTTGGGAACTATTCTGCCAACCTAATGTGGGGGAGCTATACTGCACCTAATATAGGGAGCTATACTGCACCTAATGTGGGGAACTATACTGCACCTAATGTGGGGAACTATACTGCACCTAATGTGGGGGAACATTATACTGCACCTAATGTGGGGGAGCTATACTGCACCTAATGTGGGGGACTATACTGCACCTAATGTGGGGAGCTATACTGCACCTAATGTGGGGAACTATACTGCACCTAATGTGGGGAACTATACTGCACCTAATGTGGGGGAACTATACTGCACCTAATGTGAAGAACTATACTGCACCTAATGTGGGGAGCTATACTGCACCTAATGTGGGGAACTATACTGCACCTAATGTGGGGAACTATACTGCACCTAATGTGGGGCAACTATACTGCACCTAATGTGGGGAACTATATGGCACCTAATGTGGGGGAACTATACTGCACCTAATGTGGGGAACTATATGGCACTTAATGGGGGGGAACTATACTGCACCTAATGGGGGGAACTATACTGCACCTAATGTGGGGAGCTATACTGCACCTAATGTGGGGAACTATACTGCACCTACTGTGGGGAGCTATACTGCACCTAATGCGGGGGAACTATACTGCATCTGATTAAGGGGGACATGAGACTGATTAAGGGGGCATGGAAAAGATTAAATATTTAAAAAAAGTATTTGTTACAAAGATTTTTTTCCTCTTTATGTTTATGGGGTAATAGTGGGGGGGGGGGGCAACAAGGTTAGCTCGCACAGGGCGCCTGAACACCTAAGGTCGGCCCTGTTTTCAGTGTAGTACTCCTTTAAGAGATTTGTTCAAATGAGATCACAGAAAATTGGGGCTTCCAGTTTTATGTAAATAAAGTTTAAAGCGTACCCATCAGATCCAACAAAAAACATTTTTTAAATATACTACTCAGTACCTAATCCTGGCCATGTACATCAAATTTTTATGTGTCTAGCACCTTTATTTATTTTTTTATTACACTTTTAATTTAGCTTACTAGTCTGAATTACTCTGTAAGGGAGGGGGTGTGGCCTCACTGTGCAGGTCTCCACCCCCCTCTCAGTATGCTGTCTGCTCACATCTCCCCTAGCATTAGCAAAACTACAAATCCCAGCTTGTCCTCACTGACAGTAGCGGGACACAAGCTGACAGTGGGAGGATTTTTCCTCCAGCTCAGAGCCCTGCGCTCACAGCTGTCAATCAAGGAAGTGTGTCCATGACATAGGTGATGATGCATGGACACAGCAGGACTAGTATGTGCCCAAGCAGGCAGGGGGGCAGTTGTATGACTGGCTTTTTTAGTATGAAATACTGAAAATTTTCTAATGAAAGCAATTGCAAAACCTATTGGTTTTGCATGCTTTACATCTTCTCAAAAGTTTTTGTATCTGACAGTGCCCATTTAATATCTCTATAAATTAACCCCTTAACAACTGCCCACTGTTTTTGACATAGCAGGTCCCCTGTCTGTAGCAACGTCTTATGGCATCACTGCAATGAAAGGGGGTTATTTTGGCACTAAGAATGAGGAGTTCGGATCTGTCAGCATCACCTATAGAGGTTCTGTCAGAGCCGCCATTGATAGTTCTGTCTAATTTGATGGAAAGAAAAATTGTAGCATGTTGCTCTGTTTTTCCTGTCAAAATGGATGGCTAAAAAAATCAGATGGACCCCATTTTTAATCATTGGGGTCCATCGGGCATAGTTTTTATCATTCAATGGTTCTGACACTGCTATATGGTTCCCATTGTAACGGAAGCCATGATTATATTATAAACAAAGCCCTAATAAGGCTATGATCACATTCATTTCTGTGCGGAATTCTTTCTTCTTCTGTCCATTCATTCTGCGGACTCCCCACAGATGCATTGCCGTTTATGAGACACCGCATTCCTGTGCAATCCTAGTGCCGGTATGTCTGCGGAAAGTCCACAAAGAGATCTTCCGTGTGGACATTCCTATGTGTGAAAGCCTAACAGCTCTAGTTCCAGTGGTATTATTCTATTGTCACTGCATGGTGGTATTTTTTAATAGTCACTAAATTGTATTAATATTATAATATAGAATTAATCATTCACTATATGGCAGTATTATTTAGTTACTGATATGATGTTATAATCAATTGTTTGTATTTATTTTTACTTTGTACATTGGTATTAAAATCATGTTTTTTGTACAAATAAAAAAATAAGTGAAAAAGGAATAGAAACAGGGACGATGGCAAAAAGTGTGGATCTGGATTTGTAGTGTGAAATGACCCAAGAGTTACACTGTGTCTAATACATTTTCCTTTTTATAATGGAATCATTGAGCTATTAAATGCCCTTTAACATCTTAAGACACTAATGTTTTTTTATATGTGAGATTCAATAAAAATATTCCATACTTCATTGTGTGAAAGCCCGAGAGGATTTTATGGATTGGTTTACCAGGATTACACCCAACATATGTTTTTGGGATGGACTTTACAGTTTGCGTCTGCATTGTCAGTAATGTATCAACTTCTGTACTTTTATTTAATGTGGATCAGGGCACTGGAGATTTGTGCTTCAAGCTTCACATATTTAGTATTGGGATCCAGAAAAGAAATGCTGTTGGAAGGGCCTTTATGTATCTGGCAGATGCCCAGACACTCCATCTACTGACAGCCACAGAAATGGGTTTTGGGTTTTTTCTTAACGTGTATGGAGTGCTTAAGCCAACTTATGTATAATGTGTGAAAGCCTCACCCTTAGTTTGACATTAAAATCCTGAAGCTTCCAAGTTTTTATTATACTGAACACAAGTGTCAGTTAACCCTAAATGACTGCACCCCAGATATCAGAAGAAAAGGTTATATATTCAGAGAAAGAATAATATATAGAAGCTCTAATAATGAAGTCCCTGACCTATGGTTCTCCACTAGGAAATTACCATTCCCAGTATGCTAATGTGGTAATCACTAGGGCTACGATGAGGGTTATGCTTGCTGTAGTAGTCCCTGATGTTTGTGTCATGTAACTGAGTGGTGTTAACCCAATGTTCCTCTGTGAGCCACAGTTCATGCATACAAAGCCCAGGAGTGAGACTTCTGAAGCCAGGATTCCATCAAATAACCTGTAAATTTTACTGAACTCCTTTTGCAATTCTAGAAAACACACAGTCTCTTGAATACAGCTTTGAATAGTACCGCTTAGGAGTCAGGCGAATGTAGATTTGGTCACTGTCCTTTTTACTGCCTTTTTTTTTTTCAATACTTTTTTTTAGCACATATACTGAATAAAAAAAATATATAGTGCTTTCTAAACAAGTGTAAGTCTATTACAAATGTTGGAGGTTCTCTAACTCTCAAGTTCTGTAATCCAAATTTCTGAAACTACTGGATAAGGGTCTTTACGAAGGGCGTTGCTAGGTCTGCAAATTACAACACGAACGGTAGGCGTTCACAGGATTGGCCAAAAAGACATCAAACATCTCCAAGCCGATTGGACAGCCTCGTTCAAATGAACATGACCGCCCCTGTATATATCTTCTTAAAGACTAGTAAAATAAACCTTCTCCAATTGGCTGACAGCCAAGAAACCTGATTAGCTGCGTATACCTACGGATCAATACCGGCATTCTTCCTATTGGTCCAGCCATCCTAGCTATGTGATTGGCCACATTACTTTCTCATCACACTACCACGAGCAGGACTTGACAACGAGTGATGCTACACCTCTCCTAAATTCCGGTTGGTCGCTCTAACCACAGCGGAGGACGTAACAGTAATCCCCGCCCCTGATTGGTCGCCCGCATACAGCGGGCATTTCACTACTTTCCACTTAGTTACTAGTGATGTAACACCAGTCCAAATTTCGATTGGTCGCTTTTTTCCAGCGGGTACTTTCATCACATTCAAATATCTTTCTGACAGAATATGTAATAGAAGCAGCCACGGCTCTTTTGTGTACATTTTATACCACTGTACCATGTATTATATTGTAAACTAATGTATTTTACACATGTCATGCAAACCAGTCGACACCAGATGTATCACTTTACCACTCCCCCCTTGAACTTTGACCTTCTCATCACATCTGGTGCCAAAAAACCTGGCTTATATTCCCCATCGTGTGGCTACCTAGCCACAAGCAATTGAGAAAGAGGGGGCTCCCCTCGAAACGCGTCTTGCACATGTCTATCACTTTATGTATGTCTCAATAAACGCTTTTTCGTTGGAAAACTACGTATCCGGACCTTGCTTGCTATCCAGGGCAGCGCCACCGCAGAACTTCTTTCCTCTCAGCATCGCACTCCAAAAGACGCAGGGCTAGAGCCCACAGCCTAGCCACACCCTTAACCACAACCTCTGCCATGCCCCTAACCACACCCTCAACCATGTCCCCTAAATACACTCTCAAATACACCTCTAACCACACCCAATCTCCTTTAATACTCTCCCACTACTGAACACTGCACGTACGTGACCAACACTTTAAATTTTGCAATTACCTCTAAGAGCAATAACATTATCAGCCTGTCATCTGAGCTTAGGAGGACCTACTATACTGACAGACTGACAACAACTACAATTATTACCATCACAGACCATATACAGTATATATACACCCAGCAAGCACTAGTATAGTATACACACACACACACAGCATTACAATAGTTTAATGGGGATGAGATTTGTAGAGTACTCCCATTATACTATGCTAATGCTATCCTAGCCAGACTGGGAACAAAAATAGGCATTTTAGAATAAGCATATAATTGTTTGGTGGGGGGTCTGACTGCAAAGACTGCAACCAATCACCTTGCCGCAAATGGACGTTCATTAACATCAATCTGCGGCTCCTGAGTTATGACGCACGCTCAGCAGGTGAGCGTGCATCATAACCGGTGGGTCCCCTTGCAGGACAGGAGGAGGATCCCTACCTGCCTCCTCGCTGTCCATTCGCCGAATGACTGCTCCATGCCTGAGATCCAGGCAGGAGTAGTCGAGTGGCGATAACACTGATCAATGCCATGCTATTGCATGGCAGTGTTCAGTGTTGGAAATCAGTGTGTGCAATGTTACAGTCCCCTATGGGAGCTATGACATTGCAAAAAAAAAAAGTGAAAATAAATTGTTAATAAATGTGATTTAACCCCTTCCCTAATAAAAATTGGAATCACCCCCCTTTTCCCATAAAAAAAACTGTGTAAATAAAAATAAACATTTGTGCGTAAATGTCCGAACTACAAAAATATATTGTTCATTAAACCGCACGGTCAACGGCGTACATGTAAAAAAAAATCCAAAGTCCAAAATAGCATATTTTTGGTCACTTTTTATACCATAAAAAAATGAATAAAAAGTGATCAAAACAAAAATGGTAACGATAAAAACTTCAGATAATGGCACAAAAAATGAGTCCTCATACCGCCCCTTATACAGAAAAATAAAAAAGTTATAGGGGTCAGAAGAGCACATTTTTCAACATATTAATTTTGGTGCATGTAGTTATCATTTTTTTAGTTGTAAAATAAAATCAAACCTATATAAATTGGGTATCCTTGCAACCGTATGGACCTGTAGAATAAATATAAGGTGCAATTTTTACCGAAAACTGCACTGCATAGAAACTGACGCAAAATGGCTTTTTTTTTTTTTCAAATTTTGCCCCACAAATACTTTTTTTCTGTTTTTGCCGTAGATTTTGTAGTGAAAATATTAATGGCATTACAAAGTAAAATTGTTGGCGCAAAGAAAAAGCCCTCATATGGATTTTTAGGTGGAAAATTGAATGTGTTAAGATTTTTAGAAGGTGAGGAGGAAAAAGCTAAAGTGCAAAAATGAAAAATCGCCAAAGAGGGAAGGGGTTAAGTGGCTCTTCAGCTGTTGTGAAGCTACATACTCCATCATGCCTGAAGTGCCTCAGGCATTATGGGAGTTGTAGTGTTGTAACAGCTGGAGAGCCACAGATTGGAGTACATTGTCACCCATCATAACTACAGAACTTACAAGTGACTCCAGCTCTGATTGGACAGTCAGGAGAATACAGAATGATATCAGTGAGTACAGCTGATGGGACAGTCAGGAGAATACACAATGGTATCAGTGACCTGAGTGACGTCTTCTCTGTTTTCTTTTCACCTTCATCTGGTCCAGGCACCAAGTCTTCTTCCAGCTACATCTTCTCTGCAGAATCTGACACCTGGAGCTCATTAGTGCCTCACATTAAAAGCAGATCCTCATCCTCTCTCTAACGCTGCTAGAAACTGTGCCACCTGAATATAACTCTGCCATACACTGTGCCCCTAAATTTAACCCTGCCAGAAACTGTGCCCCCTGCCACACACTGTACCCAAATTAATAATAATAATACTGCCACATACTGTCTCTTCTTAGTTCAGATGAATCCCATCCCTGCATTGTCGTCCTCCTCCAGACCTCTCTGTCCTTCATCTCCTCCAGATTGCTCTGTCTACCTTCCCGAGACCCCTCTGTCCTCCTCCATCTCCAAACCCTCTGTCCTTTTCCTGCTCCAAACCCC
The DNA here is from genome assembly GCF_029499605.1 of Hyla sarda. Classification (NCBI taxonomy): domain Eukaryota; kingdom Metazoa; phylum Chordata; class Amphibia; order Anura; family Hylidae; genus Hyla; species Hyla sarda. The sequence goes on from NC_079195.1 coordinate 49,520,535, forward strand.
TCTGTATGCCTTCTCCTCCAGACCCCTCTGTTTTCCTCTTTCAGACCCCTCTGTCCTCCTCCTCCTCCAAACCCCTCTGTCTGCCTTCTCCTCCAGACCCCTCTGTTTTCCTCATCCAGACCCCTCTGTCCACCTCCTCTTCCAGACTACTCCGTTCTCCTCCTCCAGACCCCTCTGTCTCCCACCTCCAGACCCCTCTGTCCACAACCTCCTCCAGACCCCTCTGTCCCCCACCTCCAGACTCATCTGTCCGCCTCCTCCAGACCCCTTAGTCTTTCTCCCGGCTCCTCTTTCCTCCTCCTCTAGATTCCTCTGTCCTCCTCCTCCAGATTCCTCTGTCCTCCTCCAGGCTCCTCGGTCACATGTCTCTTCTGACCCAAATGTCCCTCAGGCTACTCACCCCCCCATCCGAAATCTTAGCCTTTCTCCAGACTCCTCCCCCCTCCAGACCTCTAAGTCCTGTGTATATGAATGTATGTACAATAGATGTGTGTATGATAGATTTTGTGTGTGGATATGTATGCATGATAGATGTTGATATGACTGGTGTATGTATGACAGACAGGTATACACAAATAAACACACACACACACACTCACACCTATCATACACACATTTATCATATGTACACACATCATACATCTACCCTACATACATGCTTGCATACATCTATCAAAAATGTATACATACATCTATCATGCATACACACATCTATCATTCATACAATCATACATAAATGCATAGATCTATTATACATACACACAGCTATTATACATACATGCATAGATGTTTTATACATACACACAGCTATCTTACATACATACCTGCATACATATATCATACATACACATATCTATTATTCATACACCATACATACATATATCTATTATACATACAGACACATATCATACACACATATATATCATACAAGCATGCATGCATACATCTATTGTACACACACACATCTGTCATACATACTTACATGCAGCTATTATACATACACACATCACACCAATCCCCAAACCCCAACCCCCCCCACCAGTAGACTCACCCTCCTGACCTAGAGATCACCACCACTCATCAGGGTCCGGGGATCGGGTCGGAGGCAGCGCAATGATGCTGGCCATCACTCCTTGCCCCCACTCAGCGCGGGAGTGATTTGTCCAGGATGCAAGGCATTTTATATGCGTGGGACACATCTGCTCCCGACACATGGGGGCCGGTGTAATGGCCCAGAGGGAGGCTCCTGCACAGCATTTGACATGCCTATGCATGGCATGGCATGCTATGCCCCATGCCAGAAGCTACTGCTGTCTTAAATCAGTGGTGGCAATAATTATATATATATTTTTTTTTTTAAAAGCTCTGGCCGGAGACCCGGGGCTATTGGCATGAGACCTGGGGCTATAGCCCCGTTAGCCCCCCCAGCAACTCCCCCTTTTACGAGTGATTAACCGTGGTACAAGATGCAATATAGAGCTTCTCTTTGCTCACTCTTTTGCCGGTAATCTGAGACATGACACTGGAAACTTGCATGTTCGCCTAGCTATGAATGGAGCTAGCTGAGGCATGTGTGGCTTTGGCCAAGGCCCGAAACTGATTAGAACTGGTTTAGGTCCAATTCTTTCCAGAAGAAGGCCTTGGGCTTGGAAGTGGCTCCTGTAACAATTGGCTAGGAGTCTACATGTGACCAAATAAAAAATATCCAGCTGTACAGTGAGATGTGAAGCACATAAAAACATTTACTGTCTGCACTCTGATTACTCTGAGTATGTACAAAATGGCAAATAAACATATAAAAAATGCATTTTTAATGCAGATAAGCACTTTTGCAATACCTTCCAGCATTTGATTTACACACTATGCATCTGGCACATCTTTATTAACTTAGCCACACAACAACTCAGCAGCTGGAACAACTGTGTTGGGCCACTGCACGAATGCAATAGTATAATCTGGATTGTAGTTGTAACGCTGAGCGCTCTGGGTCCCTGTCCCTCCCCGAAGCGCTCGCGGCGTTCTTCTGCCTGCAGCGCCCCGGGCAGTCCCGCTGTCCGGGAGCACTGCTCTGGTGTCCTCGGCGGGAATGCGATCCACGTGGTGGGACATGCCCACCCGCGGGTCGCATCCCGATCCTCTCACCTGCCCCGTCCTCCTTTGGCTCCGTCCCGGCGCGTGCGGCCCCGCATGCCGACTCTATGAAATTTAAAGGGCCAGTGCACCACTAATTGGTGCCTGGCCCAATCAGTGTATTACACCCAAGCACTACTTAAACCCACTTCCCCTTCCTGTCCTCGCCGGATCTTGTTGCCCTAGTGCCCTGAGAAAGCGTTTGTGTGTATCCCTAGCCTGTGTATCCAGACCCTTGCTGTTGTCACTGACTATGAACCTTGCCGCCTGCCTTGACCTTCTGCTACGTCTGACCTCGCCTTGCCTTGTCCTTGTGTACCGCGCCTGTCTCAACTGTCAGTGAGGTTGAGTCACTATCGGGTGGAACAACCTGGGGGCTACCTGCCGCAGCAAGTCCATCCCACTTTGCGGCGGGCTCTGGTGAAAACCAGTAACCTCTTAGATTCTGTTCCCCTGGTACGGCCCACGCCATCGCCTCACTGACACAGAGGATCCACTCACGTGTTCCTCTCCGCATACCAGTCCGGATCCTGACAGTAGTACAGTAAGAGCCAGTGCACCATAGTTGAAGATATCCATACAGTATCACCTTCTAAAGTGTAAAGCGGCATATGTGCAGCTACTGTTAGTATTGTTCAGTATGTTGATAAATTTCTTGCAATAAGGCATCTGATGGTATGATAGCATCTCCTATAGGGTGACATTCTGTATGTTGTATAGGAACATTATAATGACATCACTGTATACACATGAAAAGAGGCACAGCATGCCAATAGTGTGATACCCAGTAACAAACAAGATGCACAACACACTTGGTAAGAATGCCGCTCCCCTTAAGGGGTTGTGCATTACCAGACGGAGTTATCGAAAGTAAGAAAAGGTAAGCCAATTTCTGACTGACCTAAATTTACTCTTACAAATCTTGTGTCAAATTTTTTCTACAATTTGTACACGAAAAAAAAAATTCTTACATCACTTTTGCCAAATTTAATATGAGTTTTATACACTTTTTTGCCACTATTCCTCCAGGTCTGACAAAAAGGATGTGGTCTGTGTTAAAAGGGTGATGATCTCAGCAAAAGTGCCGTGCACGATTCTGGTTTAAAGCATGCCAGCAAAAAGTTGGTGTAAACTTAAAGGAAAACTGTAGTGAAAATATTACCTTTAGCTCTGTGCTCAGGCTTTAACTCAACTTCTTACATTCCCCCATAGCACCCATATTGGTGTCCTGGTCCTCTGGTGCTGGTCTTCTTCCTGCTTCCATAGGACGGTGAGTCCTACTCCACTCAGCGTATCTCGGGCCACAGCTATGTCCCGCCTCAGCCGGCAATAGACTAAGCACACTATCATGTAAGGAGCCTTGGCTCCACCTACTCCCTTCTGCCCAGGCTCCTTACATGACAGTGCACTCAGCCTATCACCGGCCGAGGTGGGACATCACTGCGGCCGGCAATACGTATAAGTATGACTCACCATCCCCAGGAAGCAGGAAGTAGACCAGCACTAGAGGTGCAACGGGGGAACATAGGAGGGTGAGTTTAAGTTCATTTATTTATTTTTTGGTAGGGCTAAAGGAAAAATTGTCACTACAGTTTTCCTTTAAACTAGACAGTCTACAGGCACGCCATGTCTATCAATCAGCCTGAGAAGAATCTGGCTGCAGCATTGTTATTCTATGGTGAGTACAAGTATTTACTAAAACAGACATGTCAGCAGAGCTGACAGATCATCTTCAAAGCCAGATTTTGCATAGAGACATTTGCTGTATAGCGACGTCTCCTGAATAATGAAATCTCCTGTACAGTGATATGTGCTGCACTGTGACATACCATGTATAGTGACATCTCATGTACAAAGACATCACATTAGAGGCACATCTCCCGTAAAGTTACATATTGTGCATAGTGACTTCTTCTGTACAGTTTCATCTCCTGTAAGGTGACATGCCTGAAGTGACATCTTCAGTATGATGATGAGATCTCCCGTACAGTCATGTAGCTGTGTGCTCTCATTTATTAGCAATTGTGATATCTGCCATATAATAATGTGTCCAGTGCGGGGAAATATCCTGTGTTGTCACCGCCTTTATATTAATGTTTCTATAGAGACATCTCTTACAGTGATAAATAGTAGAGCATTGTGACATATGTTGTATTGTGATGTTTCCTGTACGGTGTGACACGTGTTGTAGTTTAATGTCACCGGTATAAGGACATCCATAGGCAGGACAAGGCGTCAGTGTAAATAGAACAACCCCCTGGTCTGCAGCTTCTTAGCCCACCTAGAGGGAAGCATCAATAGTCTTTATGACAAGTTGACAGATAGTGGATTCTGAATGTCACCCAGTCAGACACTGAGGTGAGTGGAATGAGCGTGTTAGGGTCCCATTCAAAGTGAGTCCACCTCCGCATGGTGGATGGGGGACACATTTTGATCAAAAAGTGCGCTAAGAGCCTCCATTTTTTGATCAAGAGTGCTTCTGCAACTTTATTTTTTTATATCTATCTATAGATGTCTCATATTAATCTACTTTCTATCTGTCCTATGCACACACCATGGTAAATGATAATATTGGGAAGAGGCTCCAATAGTACACTGTATTCTTTAAAATGCCCAGTGGCATGACCTCTGCTCAAAGGAAGTCTACTCCTGTACAGGCTTCCTGAGTTCTCCCCTTAAAGATCAGGCAGAGTATTCAGGAATTGCTCTGCCCATTCCTGTAAGTCTACTGTTACAGCTGCACAGTCCTCTTAATGCCCTCCCTGCCCTCTTCTCAATGATCATGAAGCTAAATACAGCCAGGACAACACGGCCACTGGACCCTAGGAATAAAAGGTTAAAGGAGTACTCCGCTGTTCAGCGTTTGGAACAATCTGTTCCAAATGCTGAAGCCGGCGTTGGGAGCTGGTGATGTCATAGCCCCGCCCTCTCATGACATCACGCCCCAACCCCCTCAATGCAAGTCAATGGGAGGGGGCGTGATGGCCAGCACGCCCCCTCCCATAGACTTGCATTGAGGGGGCAGGGCGGGGTGTGACATCATGATGGGGCGGGGCTATGACATCACAAGCTCCCGTCGCCGGCTCAAGCGTTCGGAACAGTTTGTTCCAAACACTGAGCAGCGGAGTAACCCTATAACCTTTCCACTGCCCTAGATCACAGGGGTTTTGGACATTCACTTGTTTTCTGCCCAACCCAGTTCTCAAGTCCAGCAACAGTCAAGAATTTTAACTTTTCCTTGTTTTATACCAACTGGAAAAAAAATGGAATGTTGGTGGGCAACCAAAAGACTTGGCCATGGCGATGTCCCGCCTGGACCTGGGCATCAAGATTTCTCAGCAAAAGAGGGTGCACAGCCGGGGGCCGGAGCCACGGCTGGAGCCCAGGAGGTAAGTAAAAGTTTTTTTTTGTTTTTTTTTAATGCTGTTAAAGGGGTATTCCAGAAAAAAACTTATATATATGAACTGGCTGCAGAAAGTTAAACAGATATGTAAATTATTTATATTAAAAAATCTTAATCCTTTCAATAATTATCACCTGCTGAGGTTGAGTTGTTCTTTTCTGTCTGGCAATAGTGCTCTCTGCTGACATCTCTGCTTGTCTCGGGAACTGCACAGAGTTCTTTGTGCTATGGGGATTTGCTTCTACTCTGGACAGTTCCTGAGACAGGTGTCATCAGAGAGCAATTAGAAAGGAAAGAACAACTCAACTTCAGCAGCTCAGAAGTACTGAAAGGATTAAATTTTTTAATAGAAGTAATTTACAAATCTGTTTAACTTTCTGGAGCTAGTAGATATATAAAAAAAAACGTTATTTTTCCCCTGGATACCACCTTTAAAGGGGTACTCCCGTGGAAAACTTTTTTTTTTTTTTTTTATCAACTGGTGCCAGAAAGTTAAACAAATTTGTAAATCACTTCTATTACTAATCTTAATCCTTCCAGTACTTTTTAGGGGCTGTATACTAAAGAGAAAACCAAAAAAGAAATGCATTTCCTCTGATGTCATGACCACAGTGCTCTCTGCTGACCTCTGCTGTCCATTTTAGGAACTGTCCAGAGCAGGAGAAAATCCCCATAGTAAACATATGCTGCTCTGGACAGTTCCTAAAATGGACAGCAGAGGTCAGCAGAGAGCACTGTGGTCATGACATCAGAGGAAATGCATTTCTTTTTTGGATTTCTCTTTAGTATACAGCCCTTAAAAAGTACTGGAAGGATTAATATTTTTTAATAGAAGTGATTTACAAATCTGTTAAACTTTCTGGCACCAGATGATTTAAAAAAAAAAAGTTTTCCACAGGAGTACCCCTTTAAGTGCCTTAGTCCTGAAGAAAAACACCTCCTGAAGGAAAACCTCTTTAACCCCTTCAGGACCAAGGCCCATTTTTCAAATCTGACCTTTCTTTATGGTGTTATAACTTCGGGACACTTTTTTCCTTAATGTTAGTGGTAAATTTTGGTCAAAGCATTCCCATTTTTGTGTGGAAAATGGCAAAATTCCGAAAGAAAAAAAAAAGTAGCATTTTTCTGAATTCCAGATTCTCTACTTTTAAGAAAGATAGTCATACGACATAAATCAGTTATTAATTTGCATTTACAATATGTATCCTTTCTGTTGGCATCATTTGTTAAATGTTGTTTTACTTTTTTAGGACTTAGAAGGACTTAGGCTTAAAGGGGTACTCCACCCTTAGACATCTTATCCCCTATCCAAAGGATAGGGGATAAGATGTCTTGTCGCGGGGGTCCCGCCGCTGGGGACCCCCGCAATATAGCACGCAGCACCCACCTGTTACTGCTCCATGCAGTAACGCCCCCTCCCATAGACTTGCATTGAGGGGGCGGGGTGTGATGTCACACGGGGGCGGAGTCACAATGTCACGATCTTCCATCCCTGTGGTCGGGAGCCAGACCCTCCAGTGCTTCCGGAGCAGTAATAGGTGGGTGTTGCGTGCTGTATTGCGGGGGTCCTCAGCGGCTGGACCCCAGTGATCAGACATCTTATCCCCTATCCTTTGGATAATGGATAAGATGTCTAGGGGTGGAGTACCCCTTTAAAAGTTGGGCAGCATTTTCCAAAATTATTGAGAAAATTTCAAAATGAGATCTTTTTAGGGACCAGTACAGTTCTGATGTAAATTTAAGGGGCCTGTATGTAAGAACCCCGTATATATACACCCCATTAAAAAAACTGCACCCCACAACATAATGAAAATGACATTTGGGAAGTTTATTAACCCTTTAGATGTTTCACAGAAATTAAAGCAAAGTGGAAGTGGAATTTATTTATTTATTTGCAAATATGCCATTTTGCTTAATTTTTTCTGTAACATTGCGGGTGCTGTATTCATGCAGTATAAATTAAACTTTATTTTTAGTCTACTGTTCAGTACGATTATGGTGATACCTAATTTATTTATGTTTTTTATGGTTTATCCCATTTATATCACAAATATTTATATCCCATTTATATCATTTTTTGGGGTAAAAAATTAGAGCTGAGACCTGTAACTTTTAAAATTTTTTTACCAATGGAGCTGTGTGAGGGCCTATTTTTTGCGGGATAAGAAGCGGTTTTTGATAGTACTATTTTGGGGTATGTCTGACATTTTGATACTTTTTTATAAAATTTTTAGTGAGGCAGGATTACCAAAAAGCAGTAATTTTGGCAAGATTATTATAATTTTTTTTTTACAGTGTTCACCTTGGAGTATCAATGACAAGGTAATTTTATTCTGCAGGTTGGTATGATTATGGTGATACCTCATTTATGTACTTTATTTAATGGTTTATTACACAATAAAAACTATTTTTGACAAAAAAAAATCTTGTTAGTACATCACTTTTTTGAGAGCTGTATTATTTTATTTTTTATTCTGACAATGTTGTGTGATGGCAAATTTGTTTTGTGAGGAGTTCAGATTTTTAGTGTTACCATTTTGGAGTACATGGGACATTTTGATCACTTTTTATTTTAGTTTTACATAGGCGGCATTGATATAAAGCCATAAATTTGACAGGGTTTTTATTAATACCAAATAAGTGTATCTAATTTTTTGGGGGAGAGAAAGGTAAATCATGTATATTTATTTATTTTATTTACATTTAGTGTTTATTTTTTATTTATTATTTATTTACTGTATTTTTTTTTAACTTTATTTAACTTTTTTTTTTTTTACTATCCCACTAGGGGACTTGACACTTATAATACATTGCAGTACAGATCTGTACTGCAATGTACTATGCCTATCAGTGTAACACTGACAGCTGTCAGTGTTTCACTGACATGCATAGTAGATCAGACTCTGCCTCGGACAGAGCCTGATCGGCTTCTATAGTCAGGTAAGCCGTGGCTGTTCGGAGGTCACTGGTTGCCATGGCTACCAATAAGACCTCACGATCGCATAGCGAGGTCTTATTGGATAACAGAGGGAGCTCCCTCCCTCTGTCACAGGTAATCGGTGCTGCGGTCACACTGACCACAGCACTGAAGGGGTAACTGTCAGGATCACGCAGCTCCACTCCTGACAGTTGTGGTGGGTGCCAGGCGATATATACGATCGCCGGCTTCCGCCGATCTCCACTTGGGCACTTAAGGTGCCGTGATCGTAAATGGACATATATCTACAGGGTGGGCCATTTATATGGATACACCTTAATAAAATGGAAATGGTTGGTGATATTAACTTCCTGTTTGTGGCACATTAGTATATGTGAGGGGGGAAACTTTTCAAGATGGGCAGTGACCATGGCGGCCATTTTGAAGTCGGCCATTTTGAATCCAACTTTTGTTTTTTCAATAGGAAGAGGGTCATGTGACACATCAAACTTATTGGGAATTTCACAAGAAAAACAATGGTTTTAACGTAACTTTATTCTTTCATGAGTTATTTACAAGTTTCTGACCGCTTATAAAATGTGTTCAATTTGCTGCCCATTGTGTTGGATTGTCAATGCAACCCTCTTCTCCCACTCTTCACACACTGATAGCAACACCGTAGGCTTCCAGTATCCCTAGTTTCAGGTGCTGCAGAATGGGCAAAACAAAAATTGGAACAGGACCCTCAGTTTACGCAGAAGATTTTGTTCAGTGATGAGGCAAACTTTTATGTGAATGGTGAAGTTAACAAACAAAACCACCGCTATTGGTCTGACACTAATCCACATTGGATAGATCCCTCCAAGACTGTTGGAGCACAAAAATTGATGGTATGGATGGTATATGGGGTACAAAGATAGTGGGGCCATTCTTCATCAATGGAAACCTAAAGCCAGCAAGATGGTGCACCCCCACATTATGGGTGTCAGGTCCGAGCATTCCTAGATGAACAGTTTCCTGGAAAGTGGATTGGTCGCCGTGGGTCAGTTGAATGGCCACCCCAAGGTCTCCCGATCTGACCCCCTTAAACTTTTATCTTTGGGGTCATCTTAAGGCAATTGTCTGTGCTGTGAAGATACGAGATGTGCAGCACCTGAAACTACGGATACTGGAAGCCTGTGCTAGCATTTCTCCTGCGGTGTTGCTATCAGTGTGTGAAGAGTCGGAGAAGAGGGATGCATTGACAATCCAACACAATGGGCAGCACATTGAAAACATTTTATAAGTGGTCAGAAACTTGTAAATAACTCATGAAAGAATAAAGTTACGTTAAAATCAAGCACATCATTGTTTTTCTTGTGAAATTCCCAATAAGTTTGATGTGTCACATGACCCTCTTCCTATTGAAAAAAAAAAAGTTGGATTCAAAATGGCCACCATGGTCACCACCCATCTTGAAAAGTTCCCCCCCCCCCCTCACATATACTAATGTGCCACAAACAGGAAGTTAATATCACCAACCATTCCCATTTTATTAAGGTATATCCAAAGAAATGGCCCACCCTGTCTATATACGTCCATTTGTGGGAAGGGGTTAATCTGCCAATATATCTATCTATTTATCTATATACCCGTCTCTATCAATCTAATATATATATATATATATATATATATATATATGTCTACTATGTCTTATATGTCTATGTCTTATTTATGTCTAAATAAGAAAAAATAAATAAATAAATTATAAATATACTGTGTATATATATATATATATATATATATATATATATAATTTAGGTTATAAGTTTAAATCTATTAGCTTATTATCAAATATTCATTTTATTTTAAAAAAACTTGCTTCAAATCACAGACAACAGACAACATCCCCCTAGGAGAGGAATAGCTTGCATGTCTTCAGAGATCCCAGATATCTTTTTTTTTTTCCTACCTTTTCTGAGTTTTATTTCACTTTGTTTTTGTGTCCTATTTATAACAGTAAATTGTATAATGACAACTGCCCCCGAAAAAATCAATTTGTAATCTGATTTGGCGTTTTTGATTTCCTCCGACAAGTTTAAATTTCATTAAAAGCCACCTTATTCTGACATAAAAGAAATCCTTGAAGGGTAAAACAGGGGATTGTCTATGAGAGTATAAAGAGACAAACTCCTTTTGTGCTGTTTATTCAGTACATTAATTGTGAGGTTTAACATGTGGTGTCGGCTGGCAGATGCACCCTTATCATGTACTGGAATCAGCCAGAGGAGGTAAGAAAAAAAAAAAATAAGAAACCCACCAGGGCTCTCATTCAAAAAATAGGTTCTTTGGCATATTGACACTCCGGTTATCAAGAAGACTCATTATCTACTTCCAGCGGCCTCTCATCTTCCTAGTGACATAATAAGCAACAAATCACTGATGCAGCCATTCTGCATTCTCTTAATTGTATGTATTCGCCAGCGCGAAAGAAAAAGATGATCATCAATGTTCCTTGTCTTGATGAGAAATTGACATTTTCTGGTTGATTATTTGGTAGGACTATGGGAGGCAGATAAGGCCCCGAGTTGTTTTAAAGGAGGGCAGACTTTCTTTCAGAAGACTCTTTATTGCGCTAGTTGACCTGCTTGATGAGTATAGATTTCACGAGCTCTTTTTCAGCATTTGAACTATAAAAGGTTCACAATGACACCACCCCTTATAGACAAAAGATAACCTTGCCCTTTGAATATATTGATTCTTTATTAACTAGGCTGTTTAATGCAATGAAATGAGGCATTAGATTGAAGCCCATTTCAGGCGCTTTGAATAATCTTTAAAAGCTGGCGAGAGTTTTAAAACGCCGCTGTACAATAATTGCCGAGCATATTAGAGTCCTCGATAGCATTGACGGGAGGGAAAAAATGCCGAAAGTTACTTTTGGGTGAATAACCCTTCATTATGTCCATTACAGAAAAGGAAAATGAGTGGGCTCAGCTAGTAATACCTGCAATGGGTGCCACCAAGTGTATCAAAACTATACCATGTACAAGGAAGATAAAGGAGGTACACTAAAAAGGTGCACACCAAAATCACAAAAGTAAGGATGTAAAGAATCTTTAATAGAAATGTACAAGTTAAACATACAACTAAAGGTATGGCACGAACGTTGAATGCCACATTCCGGCCAGAAGAAGAACAAACCAGCGCAAAACAAACATCTAAAAACACTTAAAATGGTTCCACCTGAACAGAGGCGTTGCTAGGTCTCCAAAAGACCCAGGGTTAGAGACCATAGCCACACACCCCCTAAGCATGCCCTCAGACACACCCCTAAGAGACTGCATGAAGCATTATCAGGGACATTACTCTCCCATTCTAGTGATTGATGGGTGTCCCAGTAGGCAGACCTCACCAATCACCTAGCTATCACCTATCATGTGGATAGGGGATCATTTTAAATTTTGGGAATACCTCTAAGAGCAATGGTTGATGTGAAGTGATCATAAATCCTCAATTTTGGCATTTGGATTTTTCTAAACTTACTCTGTTCACCGTGTGGAATAATAAACATTACGCATGCAGCAATACCAGATATATAGTGTTTTATTTTTATTTTTATTATATATTTTCATTTTTTTAATGGTAAAAAGGTGACAATTTTAATTTTTATTGGGGGAGGGGGGAGTTTTTTTTCTACCTGGCTGGTTAGCAAATAAAGAGGGAACATCATGCAATTTTTCTTTTTTAACCCCTTAGGGACATGTGCCGTAAATGTACGCTGCAGTGAGTAAAGTCTGTCAGATGCGGTTCTCCCGCTCTCCGCGCCTAGCCAGGTATTGGTGGATAGTGCGGGAGACGCTGATTAAAACGAGCCCTACCTTGGTCTGATCTGCGCCGCTGTTCGCCCGCAATTGTAGTTTTAATCTCTGTGTATATCCTGCTGTAACTGGCAAAGGCGGGGCTTCTGAGGGATAACGGACACTGACGTCAGCGCCGCTCATGAATATTCATCCCTCCCTCATGAGCGGCGCTGACGTCAGTGTCCGTTATCCCTCAGAAGCCCCGCCTTTGCCAGTTACAGCAGGATATACACAGCGATTAAAACTACAATTGCGGGCGAACGGCGGTGCGGATCAGACCAAGGTAGGGATCATTTTAATCAGCGTCTCCCGCACTATCCACCAATACCTGTGGATAGTGCGGGAGAAAATATGTGACAGTTTTCCTTTAAAGCAGGTATGCACCTCATGCATGTGGCCAGGCCAGATTTAGTATCATTTGTCCTGCCTGCTGAACTCACATGGAGGGAGCAGGTAGACAGCAATCTGTATATAGTATATACTATACACAGCCTGAAGCCTACCTGCTCCCTCCACATGTGTTCTGCAGGCAGGACAAATGATGCTAAATCTGGCCTGGCCACATGCTTTGTGTGCTGTATATACTACAGTATATACCAGTGTTTCCCAACCAGGGTGCCTCCAGCTGTTGCAAAACAACAACTCCCAGCATGCTCAGACAGTCAAAGGCTGTCAGAGCATGCTGGGATTTGTAGTTTTCCAACGACTGAAGCTGTTTGAGAAACACTGGTATATACAATTATAGTCTGCAGGCTACCCACTCCCTTCATATGTGTTGTGCAGGCAGGACAAATGAATCTAAAGTAATGTTAATTGGCACCATGTAAAAAAAAAAAAAGTCCCATTAATAAAACACTGGTTCCAATAAAAACTACAGATAACAGCGCAAAAAAAAAAAAAAGCCCTAATTTAGCCCCGGATTACTTGATTCTGGTGTGATTTAGGAAAATTTCCACTGCATATGTATCTCGTGCATCACTTCCCCTGATGTCACGCATATATAATTCATTATGCAAATTAGCATGGCCGGTATTTTTTTTTTTGCTAGAAAGGTGGCAACCCTAAGTATACAGTATATCTGGGTAGCATTATTGACAGGTTACCTATAAATACCTTGACCCATATGCGAATCCCAGCCCGGCGCTCGCCTCCCTCATCTTTCTCCTCTCCATGTCCTCGCAGCCTCGTAGGGCGCACGCTCAGGAGCTCTTTCACTTAAAGGCCAGTGCTCAATTAATCAAGCGTCTACACCTGTCCCCTGTCCTTAAATATCCGCTTCTCCTTTGTTTCCCTGCCGGATCTTTGGTTACCTTGTGCCTTAGTGAAAGTATGTGTTCATGTTACCGTGTACATGTTCCTTGCTACTTTACCTACCCTGCACCAGTGTTACCTGCCCTGACCACACCACGCCACCTCCCAGCTACCTGTGTGGAAGAGTCGTGCCAGAGGTAGCGACCTGGGTGGCGCCTGCCGCAGCAAGACCATCCTACTTTGCAGTGGTGAAAACCAGCGGCACCTTAGACTCCGCTCCCTGGCACGGCTCACGTCATCATCCACACAGGCCCAGAGGATCCACCACCTGCTGTAACCTGTTACACTTATTAGGTTCCTTTACCACCAAATGACAATGATGTCCACTATAGACAAATTGACCAAAGATGGTGATTTATAAATCATCTGTCCTGCTGAGTTTATCTTCACCAAAAGAGTTAGTGAATGTATGTATATTTGAGGGTTTTAGCCAAAACTAACCAGCATATTGTTCACTGTATCATGAATTCATAATACTCCTAAAGTATGAGAATGTGTCCAATAGTGATGTCATTTTTTCTGTTTATACTGGGAGGTCATTAAATATGTGTATATATATCCAGTGTTATTATAAGTGGTAATCCAAGGTTAGCGCATACAAATGCAGTAATGCAATCTGACGTGTTATATGATACATTATGTCAAGCAAACCAAAAACACAACAATCACAGCTGTAAGTACCAATTGACATATGCTACATTTGTAGTAACTTATATTTGTTATCATTGGTCATATTTTCGCTACCTTATAACTATTAGGGTTTCATGCACTATTTGTGACCTTACTTCAGCCTCAAATGTCAGAGCCTTTCCTGACGTAGACTGTGGGTTGAAATGACTTTCGTCTACATCATTAACTAAACGTAGGTCTTAGAAATAGTTCTTGGGGGTATTGTTTCTTTTGAAGACCACTAGCTGACGTAAAATATCTTAGACAATGTTCCTTTGGATTAGTTATGAAAACTAGCTCTGGCTGTCTGCACCGCCACCAGTAGCTAACCTGTAAGGCTATGTTCACATCTGGGTTGGATCTCTGCTCGCAGGATTTGTTTAAAAAACATACAGTGAAGTAAAAAGCTGTCACGCCCCCTCCCATAGACTTTCATTTAGGGTGCGGGACTGACGTCATGAGGGGGCGGGGCTATGACATCACAAGCTCCTGACGCCGGCTCCAGCGTTCAGAACAGTTTGTTCCAAATGCTGAGCAGCAGAGTACCCCTTTAAAGGAAGCGTTCCTAATCTAAACTTGTTACCTGTAAAAAAGACACATGATGATAGAAGCAATCATCCAGGTTCCAAACTCTCCACTATGGCCAAAACAAAAGAGCTGTCTGAGGATGGCAGGGAGAAGCGTGTAGCTCTGCACAAGGCTGGAATGAGCTACAAGACCATCACCCAGTAGGTTGGTGAGAATATTACAATAGTTAGTGTGAATATGTCTACATATAACACAAAATAACTCCCTCGGTCAGGGTCTCCATGCAAAATCTCACTATGTGGAGTTTCAAACTGTGAGAATCAGCCTAGAACAACACAGAAGGATCTCAAGGCAGCTGGGACCATAGCCACCAAGCAAACAATTGGTAACACACTGTGCCGTAAAGGACTGAAATCCTACATTGCCCGCAAGGTCCCACTCCTCAAGAAGCACATGCACAGTTCTATCTGAGTCTCAGTTTGCCAATGAACATCTAAATGATTTAGAGGAGAACTGGGTGAAAATGTTGAGGTCAGATTAAACCTAAATCGAGCTTTTTGCATCAACTCAATTTGCCGTGTTTAGAGGAGGGGGAAGGCTGCCTATGACCCCAAGAACAATAACCCCACCCTTTAACATGGAGGTGAAAACATTATGCTTTAAACGGGTATGCTGCCGGGGGGTTGTGACGTTACGCCACTCCCCCTCTATGCAAATCTATAGGAGGGAGCATGGCAGTCATCACGCCCCCTCCCATAGACTTGCATTGAAGGGTGTGACATCACGAGGGGCATGGCTGTGATGTCACGAGCCCTAGGCACCGCACCCAGTGTTCTAAACAAATGCCAGGTGCTGCACAGAGATCCCTTGGATAGGGGATAAGATGTCTAGAGGCGGAGCACCCCTTTAAGGGTTTTTTCTGCTAAGGCAACAGGACAACTTTACCACATCAAAGGGACGATGGATGGGGCCATGTAGGTGAGAACCTCCTTCCCTCAGTTGGGTTTTGAAAATGGGTCTTGAATTGATATTCTAGCATAACAATGACCCAAAACACATGGTCAAGGCAACAAAGGAGAAGCTTAATCCAGATAGACATCGTTGAAGGGATCTTTAGGATCCATTGGTGTACGTTATCAACAGACCAACTTGCTCTGTTTTTCTGTGGTGAACAGAGTCTGTAAAGATACGAACTGAGCCTAAGACAATGTCCAACCCATTACACAGCCTTTAAACATGACCAGGGAAATAAGCCAAGCCAGAATATCTTTTAAATGGAAAAGTCACCGATGAAAAAAACCTGAATACCCGCCACTTTACGATTCCCGCTGATCTACTCTTCTTGCTCCATGTCTTAACACATAGGAGATGCTTACTTATCTCAGCCAGTGAGTGTGAATTTCCTGCTCCTTTTTATATATTATTAAGCCAGTCTGAGTCCTTTAAAAAATAATAGTGCTGGACAACTCCTTTAAGTTACTCGGGATCAAAAAAATCAAAAGTGATGAAATAATAGTAACTATATTTTAGATTGAAGCTGACTCACCGGATAGTTGATCAGTACCGATGAAACAACTGGAATGCTATACATCACAAATATTGTTTTGTCAAATGCCGTGCATTGTGCTTCATTGATAGAACATTGTTTACATGAAGCATAATCAATGAGGTTTGCTAATTAGAAATCAATGCATTTGTGTCCCATTTCTATGTGCCAATACTGAGAAGGATCTTTGGCTTCAAGTGACTAAATAAAATATTGTCTTAAATGTATTCATCCATTTACCCTTCAGGGGATACACTGTAAAAAAAAAAAATTTTGTAAAACATTAAATAACAAAGCTTCTATTGAAAAATAGTACACTGATAATGCTAAATATGTTATTATTTGGAAAACTTATTTTTTGGAAAATTGTATTTAGCCAATTAAATCTGTTTTATTACAAATCTAGTCATTAAATTGGTATTTCTGATAAATGTTTCTTTCTAACTGTGCTCAGGGTTTAGTTAAGTAGAAAAAAAATTCTATACTCACCTTTCTCACTTCTTCGATGTCACTGTCAGATTGTTGGTCTCTGCTGCAAAGCACCTCCTTGTGTCAGTGTCAACACAAGGACCTTCCTGCTCAACCAGTCAGTGGCTGAGGTGGGACACTTCTGCCGCCACTGATTGGCTGTGCAGACAGGTCCTTGTGCCTACACTGACTCAAAGAAAAGCTTTGCAGCAGGAACCAACACCATGGCAAGGACGACAGTGAGCAAGGAGGTTAACTATAGGATTGTTTTTATTTAAATGCTGCCTGAGCTGCATATTCAGAGAACATTGATGGAAGCAGACAATGTGTAGTGGCCATGCTGGGTTACTGCAGCTCAATGGCCGTTCACCGTTATGATAGCTGAGCTGCTACAGTCCAGCATGACCACATCACAGTGCACTGGAGGGTAATGGATGCAGCTTTTGCCGTTTCATACAGCTTATGCTGTGGGGTAACGCCAAATGAAGCTGCTAGCCATCTGGAGTATTCGAACCAGTATCCTGGCAGGGAACCCGTAGAGCAAGTGCAGAAAAAGAAGAAAGTGAATCACTGCTGAAGGCGCTTCTCTGAAAAATATTTCCATGGACCTCCAGATTTTATCATGAAGTCAAATTTTTGACAATGTTTTCAAACATAAATACAACAAAGTGAAAAGGTATTGTAGCATAACGCGTTTCTGGAATATATACTTCGGTCTGATGAAGGGAGATATATATACTCCCGAAATGTGTTATTGTACAGTGTCTTTTCACTCTGTTATATTTATTTTATAGAGATTTTGTATTGGGGACTAGAACCTTCAACCTGTTGGGGACACAGGGCGTATGAATACGCCCTGCATCCCTGATCCTTAAGGACTCAGGGCGTATCTGTACCGGACCGGGATGCCTGCTGATTCAGCTCGGCGATTTGTGGCAATTCCGGGTCAATCGGGTCCCCGATGAACCGGAAAAAAGCATGATAGGTCCCGTCTGAGACAGCATCTATCACCATTTAGCAGCAGGAGTGAGGTGGCGCTGATGCCACCTCACAATCGTCCTGATTCGTTGGCCGTTATCGGCCGACGAATCAGGTCACCTGCTGTGGGGGTGTCCTGAAACAGCACCCGCTCCGCCTCTATTCCGGAGGGTGAGAGAAGATGTCGGCAGTTGTTAGCTGGCGTGGGGCCCCCGATTCCTGGCATCAGCAGCGGGATCGGGGCCCCAGTAGCAGAGACAGTGGCAGCGGAGGCATGCCCTTTGGTAGTTTGTGCATGCTGGGGGTTGTAGTTATGCAACAGATGGAGGCCCATTTTTGTGCCTCCAGCTGTTTCATAACTACAAATCCTAGCATGCCCATGTAAGCGCATGCTGAGAGTAGTAGTTTTTCAACAGCTGAAGACACACTTGTTGTGAAACACAGAGTTTGTTACCTAACTCAGTGTTTTGCAACCAGTGTGCCTCCAGCTGTTGCAAACTACAACTCCCAGCATGCACTGATGGACCGTACATGCTGGGAGTTGTAGTTTTGCAACTGCTGGAGGCACACTGGTGGCGAAGCACTGAATTAAGTAACAAACTCTCAGTGTTTTGCAACCAGTGTGCCTCCAGCTGTCGCATAACCAAAACCCTCAGCATGCACAAACAGGTTTACAGAGAGTTGCTTGGAGCAAATTTTCCGCTGCAGCTCAAACTCCTAGCGGGAAACTTGCTGTAAACCCCAGCCCATGTGAATGTACCCTAAAAACACTACACAACAGTATACCTACACAAAATAAAAAGTAAAACACTACATATACACATACAACAACCCCCCCCCCCCCCCCCAATAAAAATGAAAACAGTGGTATAGCACTGTTTCCAAAATGGAGCCTCCATCTGTTGCAAAACAACAACTCCCAGTATTGCCGGACAGTTATTGACTGTCCAGGCATGCTGGGAGTTTTGCAACAGCTGGAAGCACCCTGTTTGGGAAACACTGCCGTAGGGTAATTTTGGTATCGGAGGCAAGTTTAATTCTTTCATCTGGGTCCATCCCTATGCAAATCCCTAACTTAGGCCTCAAATGTGCATGGCGCTCTCTCACTTTGGAGCCCTGTCTTATTTCAAGGCAACAGTTTAGAAAAGAGAAAAAAATATGTCTAGGTGCTTAAGAAAGGTCCTATGGGGGACCTGAAACATGTCCAGCCATAACTATAATTAATTCCAAGTGCCACACATCAAGCTTTTCAAAAGGAAACAGCGTTATACAAGATCCACTGCACCTGTCAATCAACACAGGACAGTACGTGCTATCCTTACCACGAGCATGCCGATGACCTTCCTCTACTGCTTGCAGGAGAACCGCTGCAGTACACACGGATCGGATCTAGCCCACTGCTGCCGCTGTGACCTTGAGACGGCCGAGTCTCCAGTAGTGCACCCTCTGCCCAGGGAGCCGGGACCCGTCCGGTGACCAGCACAACTTATAGAAGGTACCAATTCTTTAACTTTCATATAAAATAAGCGCTGTCATTATCCGCAATCAAGTTTAGTATCGCCGCTGCATATCTGTGAGACGGCTGTGTCTCTAACAGCGAGCGCTGAGCCAGGATTACAACTTTGAAAAAGATACAAATTGTTACAAACTCACTTTGTATAGCTACATAACAACAATTGCTGAATCCTATATATCTCCAAAGAGAGAGAATACCTAAAGACAGTCTATTATTCATTCATGTGGATTTAAAACATATGTGGAAACGGATGTCGAAACAAAAACTGCCTTAAACAGAGACACCACCATATATTTTATATTTGCTATTGTACTGCCTTTATCTCCATAGAACAGTGTTTCGCAACCTTTTTCGTGTCGGGGCACACCTCTGAAATTTTTTTTTCCACGGGGCACTGCTACTGAGGTTGACGAGCAAGAAAAAAAAAAGAAAAACGGTAGAAAAGATGCATTGCACTATATCTATTTATCAGTAGGTATGTAGTTTAAAGTGCTGCTTTATACAGCAACTCACCAATGACGTCTTCTCTAATTTGCATCATTGCCTTCTCTTCTCCATCTGGTCCGCGCCATCATCACGATTTCTACCACACACAATTCTTCACCGTTTTTGATTGAAAGAGCTTTATTTTCCGTTCAGTAATTACAAGTCATACAATAAATTACAGTCACACAAAGCATGACAGTACAATACAAAGCAAAGGTTCCCTAAGCTATACATCGCACACCATGCTACTCTAACACTCAGCTCAATCCTGTAATAGAAAGGCACAAGAGATCGAACAACAAAACAATACAATCCGTGATCGGGGTAGGGGTGTGGGTGACTATGTGGGAGTGGGGTGGGGGCGGATCACAGGGCCAAACTGCTGGGCTGTATCTTCAGGGAGACATGGGAGAAGGAGAGGGGTCTTCACTCATCTTCTTCCTCATCAACGGCCGGGCTGTCCAAGATGGATAGTCTCTAAGCAGGTTCTTGATGAACCTGCGGCAGTCCCGGACGGACATGTTTTCCCTGTTGAACACGAGGCGGTTCCTGGAAAGCCACACTGCGTCCTTAAAACAGTTCATAAGGCGCCAGGCCTCCTGGATGGCCTCCACATCGTGGGTCCCAGGGAACAGACCGTAAAGCACCGAATGGTATGATAGGCAGCTCCTGGGTGCAGAGTCTCTGAGTTCATGTTCTAGGGACCCTGTGCAAAGGGGCACTGCCAAAACACGTGAAAAGATGTTTCCTCCACGTAGGGGCACCGGGGGTAGTACCGGGTTTTGCACAGGTTGCGGGCATGCATGAATGACCTGAGAGAGAGACCTCCCTTGACGGCCATCCACGACAAGTCCTTGTGTCCATTGGTAAGCTGCTTTGAGGTCACATTATTCCAAACTGTCTCTGCAGTGGCTGCGGGGAGTCCCGGAACCAGCTCGGTCAAGTCCTTAGCTCGGATGAGCTTGTGGATTGTCTTCGGCTTCCATAGGTCGGGTTTCAGTCCTTCCAGCTGGTGCTCCCTCACAAACTGGACAACATCCCCATAGAACCAGGGAGTGTTCCAGCTGTAAGGGATGGAGCTGTCCCACTTGTCCCAGCCTAGCTGTCTCCAGAGGGGCATGAGAAACAAGCGAGACATGGACCTGCCCGCTGAGCCAGTCTTTTCAACAAGAGTCCGCTGCACGGTGACACATGCAAAGGAGGCCCTCAGCAGAGTGGGGATGTCGGGTATTCCCTTCTCACCCTTGCGGGGCTCCTTGTACATCACAGTCCTCTTGACTCTGTCCATTTTGCCCCAGATGAAGCAAAACACTGTCCGGGTGATGGCCTTGCAAACGGTGGTATGGGGAGGCCAGGCCTGTGTGGTGTATTGGAGCACAGGCAAAACTTCACTCCGCAGGACCAGTGCCTTGCCTTCCATCGAGAGCTTTCTGGAGCTCCACAGTCCGATCTTCGAGTTTATCCTTCCTAGTTGGTCTTGCCAAGACTTAAGGGCCGCTCCTTCCTTCCCGAACCAGACTCCAAGAATTTGAATGAAGTCCGGCTTAACGTTGAAGGGGAAGGGGGCGGAAGAAGCCAGGTGCCACTCCCCGAAGAGCATGGCCTCCGACTTCCCGCAGTTGACTTTTGCCCCCGAAGCTCTGCCGAAGTCCTCGCAGGTCTGGACGAGCGCAGTCACGTCGTCCATGTAGAGCGAGCACTTGACCTCGTAGCGATCTGGTCCTGGTGCGGTGATCCCTCTGATCTCTCCATTCTGCCGGATAGTCTCAGCGAAGAGCTCTATAACACAAACAAAAAGAAGAGGTGAAAGAGGGCAGCCTTGTCTAACCCCTGAAATGATGGGAAAGGGGTCAGTCTTCCAGCCGTTCACCAACACCGTGCTGTAAATGTCAAAATACATAACGTTAACAAAAGAGCAAAAACATCTTCCCCAGACCCAGCCTGCGCAAAACCCTGTCCATGAATGCGTGGGAGACACGGTCGAACGCCTTCTCCTGATCTAAGCTGACCAGGGTGGCGCGGCCCGCGGTCCTGGATGTAATGGACCGTGTCTCTCACAAGGGCAAGGCTGTCTGCAATCCTGCGACCTGGAATGCCGCAGGTCTGGTCCGGATGGACGATCTGCCCCATGACAGGTTTCAGCCTGTTGGCCAGCACCTTGGCGAGGATCTTGTAGTCCGCGTTCAGGAGAGAGATGGGACGCCAGTTTTTCAGGTCACATCTCTCCCCCTTCCGCTTATACAAGATCGTGATCATCCCTTCCCTCAACGACGGAGGCATTCTACCCCCACCATCTCCTCGTACACCTCCAACAGGTCCGGACAGATCACGTCACCCAGCGCTACATAGAGCTCGGCCGGGAGACTGTCACTGCCCGGGGTCCTGCCGGGCTTAAAGGATTTAGCGGCAGAGAGCAGCTCCCCACCATCAAGGGATCGTCCATAGCCGCCGCACCTGCGGGATCAACGACGTTAGTGATACCTGAAAGTAACCTCTCGGCGGCTTCGGGGTCGGATGACCTGGGGGCGTAGAGGTTGCCGTAGAAGCCGGTGATGACCCCCACTATCTCCTCCTTGCCCCTCCTCATGTGTCCGGTCTCATCACGTAGCTCAGTCAGGGGCGTGTGGCTGGCATGGAGCTTCCTGAAAAAGAAAGAGTTACACTTCTCACCCTTCTCCAGGTTCTCCACCTTGGAACGAAAGATGATTCGCTTGGATTCCTCCTCAAAGTGCCTTTTCAAGCTCTTTTTGGTCTCCTCCAGCTCCTCCCTGACGTCCCAGCCACACTGGAGCAGGTCCTGCAGGGACCGCAGCTCACGCTGCAGTTTCCTGAAGTCCCACTTCTTCGCACACGCCTGTTGTCTGCCTTTTGCCTAAAAGAAACAACGGAATTCGACTTTAACATATTCCCACCAATCGCTGATGCACTTAAACAGACATTTGTCATTACGCCATACAAGGTACACATCCCTAAGTTCCTCCATGACCTCCCTCTGCTCCAACAGGGCACAATTCAACTTCCAGGAGCCTGGGCCAGGTGGTAATCCATGTCCCAGAGTCCCCTGGAATCGAATGGGCCTGTGGTCAGAGAAGAAGCAGGGAACCATAGAGTACGACACCTTTCTGACTGCTCTCGAAGTGAAGATGAAGTCTATCCGAGAACGGAGCGAGCCATCGGGGCGGCTCCACGTATAGTTTATGGAGCCGTTCCCGATGGACCCAACAACGTCCTGCAAGGATGCCTCTGTCACCATCTCAATCAGCAGTTTAGACGTCACGTCCAGGTTGGCGGATGTGCCAGAACTGCGCCCGTCCACCTCAATGGGGCAGTTGAAGTCACCACCCAACACTACTGCCCTAGTGGTGGCGAGTTCAGCCCGCAGGGCCTGGAGAACCTCCAGTCGGACATCCCTCTCAGGGGAGGCATACACGTTGATGAGCCGCACGGGCTCACCGGCCAGGAACCGTCTGCGACAAGAAGTCTCCCATAGACGGGCTCCCGGACGGAATCAAGTGCAAAGTTACCTCCCCTGATCAGGATGGCGACCCCCGCAGACCTATTGACACCCCCACCAGACCAGTAGGAAGGGCCGTGAGGCCACTGCCTGGCCAGATGGTTGTAAGACCTAGAAGCAGACAAAGCACATTCCTGCAGCATGTAAACATCACACCTCTGAGAATCTAAGAATGTAAGGACAGTCTGAAATCTAAACCAAGCTCTAATACTCCTCACATTAATGCAGAAGATGTTGAGATCAGCCATGGGAATAAAAAAGAGAGGTTAGTTCAGATACTAGTTACAACTCTGGTCGGGCGGGTCCTCTTCTCTGGCGCCTGTCGGCTCCTGTGGCTTCTCATAGCGCCCTTCCAAGAACTCGTCGTAGACCGTGTTGGCAGGAGTGTCCAGGATTTTCTTGACCTCTGGGTCCTGCAGCAGCTCCTCCATAGATTGAGCTTGGATTGGCTCTGCTTGGACCTGCTCCACTTGGGCCTGCTCCATCTCCTCCTCTCCTTCTGAAGCTTCAAGGCTCTCGCAGACCTGCTCCATCTCCTCCTCCTCATCTGAAGCTTGAGGGGTCTCGCAGGTCTCGATAATCTTTCTTTTGTGGGACTCTTCTGATGCGTTGAGAGGTGTAGAGGCGTGGACAGAGGGGTGTAGAGGAGTGTACATGGGTGACAGATGGGTGTGCATGGGTGACAGATGGGTGTAGTTGAGTGTACATGGGTGACAGATGGATGTAGAGGAGTGTACATGAGTGACAGAGGGGTGTAGAGGAGTGTACATGGATGAAAGAGGGGTATAGAGGAGTGTACATGGGTGACAGAGGGTGTTGAGAAGTGTACATGGGTGACAGAGGGGTATAGAGGAGTGTACATGGGTGACAGATGGGTGTACATGGGTGAAAGAGGGGTATAGAGGAGTGTACATGGCTGACAGAGGGGTGAAGAGGAGTGTACATGGGTGACAGAAGGGTGTAGAGGAGTGTACATGGGTGGCAGAGGGGTATAGAGGAGTGTACATGGGTGACAGATGGGTGTACATGGGTGACAGAGGGGTGTAGAGGAGTGTACATGGGTGACAGAGGGGTATAGAGGAGTGTACATGGGTAACAGAGGGGTGTACATGGGGGACAGATGGGTGTACATGAATGACAGAGGGGTATAGAGGAGGGTACATGGGTGACAGAGGGGTGTAGAGGAGTGTATATGGGTGACAGAGGGGTATAGAGGAGTGTACATGGGTGACAGAGAGGTGTAGAGGAGTGTACATGTGTGACAGAGGGGTATAGAGGAGTGTACATGGGTGACAGAGGGGTATAGAGGAGTGTACATGGGTGACAGAGAGATGCAGAGGAGTGTACATGGGTGACAGAGGGGTAGAGAGGAGTGTACATGGGTGACAGAGGGGTGTTGAGGAGTGTACATGGGTGACAGAGGGGTGTAGAGGAGTGAACATGGGTGACAGAGGGGTGTAGAGGAGTGTACATGGGTGACAGATGGGTGTACATGGGTGACAGAGGGGTGTAGAGAAGTGTACATGGGTGACAGATGGGTGTACCTGGGTGACAGGGGTGTAGAGGAGTGTACAGAGGGGTGTAGAGGAGTGTACATGGGTGACAGAGGGGTATAGAGGAGTGTACCTGGGTGACAGATGGGTGTACATGGGTGACAGAGGGGTGTAGAGGAGTGTACATGGGTGACAGATGGGTGTACATGGGTGACAGAGGGGTGTAAAGGAGTGTACATGGGTGACAGAGGGGTATAGAGGAGTGTACATGGGTGACAGATGGGTGTACATGGGTGACAGAGGGGTGTAGAGTAGTGTACATGGGTGACAGAGGGGTACAGAGGAGTGTACATGGGTGACAGAGGGGTGTAGAGGAGTGTACATGTGTGACAGAGGGGTATAGAGGAGTGTACATGGGTGACAGATGGGTGACAGAGGGATGTAGAGGAGTGTACATGGGTGACAGAGGGGTATAGAGGAGTGTACATGGGTGACAGAGGGGTGTAGAGGAGTGTACATGTGTGACAGATGGGTGTACATGGGTGACAAAGGGGTGTAGAGAAGTGTACATGGGTGGCAGAGGGGTGTAGAGAAGTGTACATGGATGACAGAGGGTTGTAGAGGAGTGTACAGAGGGGTGTAGGGAGGTGTACAAGGGTGATAGATGGGTGTAGAAGAGTGAACATGGGTGATGGGGGCAAAGAGGTGACAGAGGGGTGGACAAGGGGTGGACATGGGGGACAGGAGGGTGGACAGAGCAGACAGGCGGTCAGAGGGGTGGACAAGGGGGTAAAAGAGGCACCAGAGTGACAGAGGGGTGGACTGGGGTGACAAAGGGACAGATGGGTGAACAGGAGGGTGGACATGGGTGACAGGGTAGACTACGGGGGTAGACGAGGGGGTAAACATGAGTGACAGGGATGGACAGGGGAGTGGACAAGGCAGACATGGATGACAGGAGGGGGAACATGTGTGAGAGGGGGTGGACATGAGTGACGGGGGGGTGGACATGGGTGACAGGAAGGTGAACATGGGTGACGGGGGGTGTGTGGACATGTGTGACAGGGAGGGTGGACATAGGTGACAGGGGGGGTAGACATAGGTGACAGGGAGGGTGGACATGGGTGACAGGGAGGGTGGACATGGGTGACAGGGGAGGGTGGACATGGGTGACAAGGGAGGGTGGACATGGGTGACAGGGGAGGGTGGACATGGGTGACAGGGGGGGTGGACATGGGTGACAGGGAGGGTGGACATGGGTGACAGGGGGGGTAGACATAGGTGACAGGGAGGGTGGACATGGGTGACAGGGAGGGTGGACATGGGTGACAGGGGAAGGTGGACATGGGTGACAGGGGAAGGTGGACATGGGTGACAGGGGAGGGTGGGCATGGGTGACAGGGGAGGGTGGACATGGGTGACAGGGGGGTGGACATGGGTGACAGGGGGGGTGGGCATGGGTGACAGGGGGGATGGACATGGATGACAGGGGGGGTTGACATGGGTGACGGGGGTGGACATGGGTGACAGGGGGGTGGGCATGGGTGACAGGGGGGATGGACATGGGTGACAGGGGGGGTGGACATGGGTGACAGGGTGACAGGGAGGGTGGACATGGGTGACAGGGGGGGTAGACATAGGTGACAGGGAGGGTGGACATGGGTGACAGGGGAGGGTGGACATGGATGACAGGGGAGGGTGGACATGGGTGACAGGGGAGGGTGGACATGGGTGACATGGGGGGTGGACATGGGTGACAGGGGGGTGGGCATGGGTGACAGGGGGGGATGGACATAGGTGACAGGGGGGGTGGACATGGGTGACAGGGAGGGTGGACATGGGTGACAGGGGGGGTAGACATAGGTGACAGGGAGGGTGGACATGGGTGACAGGGGAGAGTGGACATGGATGACAGGGGAGGGTGGACATGGGTGACAGCGGAGGGTGGACATGGGTGACATGGGGGGTGGACATGGGTGACAGGGGGGTGGGCATGGGTGACAGGGATGATGGATATGGGTGATAGGGGGGTTGACATGGGTGACGGGGAGGGTGGACATGGGTGACAGGGGAGGGTGGACATGGGTGACAGGGGAGGGTGGACATGGGTGACAGGGGGGGTGGACATGGGTGACAGGGGGGTGGGCATGGGTGACAGGGGGGATGGACATGGATGACAGGGGGGGTTGACATGGGTGACGGGGGTGGACATGGGTGACAGGGGGGGTGGGCATGGGTGACAGGGGGGGATGGACATGGGTGACAGGGGGGGTGGACATGGGTGACAGGGTGACAGGGAGGGTGGACATGGGTGACAGGGGGGGTAGACATAGGTGACAGGGAGGGTGGACATGGGTGACAGGGGAGGGTGGACATGGGTGACAGGGCAGGGTGGACATGGGTGACATGGGGGGTGGACATGGGTGACAGGGGGGGTGGGCATGGGTGACAGGGATGATGGACATGGGTGATAGGGGGGGTTGACATGGGTGACGGGGGTGGACATGGGTGACAGGGGGGGTGGACATGAGTGACGGGGGGTGGACATGGGTGACAGGAAGGTGAACATGGGTGACAGGGGGGGGGTGTGGACATGAGTGACAAGGAGGGTGGACATGGGTGACAGGTGGGGTAGACATAGGTGACAGGGAGGGTGGACATGGGTGACAGGGAGGGTGGACATGGGTGACAGGGGAGGGTGGACATGGGTGACAGGGGAGGGTGGACATGGGTGACAGGGGAGGGTGGACATGGTTGACAGGGGGGGTGGGCATGGGTGACAGGGGGGGATGGACATGGGTGACAGGGGGGGTTGACATGGGTGACAGGGAGGCAGGGAGGGTGGACATGGGTGACAGTGGGAGGGTGGACATGGGTGACAGGGAGGGTGGACATGGGTGACAGGGGGGGTGGACATGGGTGACAGGGGGGAAATGGGTGACAGGGGGTCAGAGGGGTGGACAAGGGGGTAAAAGAGGGACAGGAGTGACAGAGAGAGGTGGACTGGGGTGACAAAGGGAAAGATGGGTGAACAGGAGGGTGGACATGGGTGACAGGGTAGACTACGGGGGTAGACGAGGGGGGTAAATATGAGTGACAGGGATGGACAGGGGAGTGGACAAGGCAGACATGGATGACAGGAGGGTGGACATGGGTGAGAGGGGGGGTGGACATGGGTGACGGGGATGATAGGTGGGGGGACATGTGTGAGAGGGGGTGGACATG
Source organism: Hyla sarda (assembly GCF_029499605.1). Taxonomy (NCBI): domain Eukaryota; kingdom Metazoa; phylum Chordata; class Amphibia; order Anura; family Hylidae; genus Hyla; species Hyla sarda. The sequence goes on from NC_079195.1 coordinate 49,548,561, forward strand.
AATGACGGGGGGTGGACATGGGTGACAGGAAGGTGAACATGGGGGACATGGGTGACAGGGGGTGTGGACATGGGTGACAGGGAAGGGTGGACATGAGTGACAGGGAGGGTGGACTGGGGTGACAGGGAGGGTTGACATGGGTGACTGGGGGGGGTGGACATGGGTGACTGGGGGGGTGGACATGGGTGACAGGGGGGCTGGACATGGGTGACAGGGGGGTGGACATGGGTGACTGGGAGGGTGGACATGAGTGACAGAGAGGGTTGACATGGGTGACTGGGGGGTGGACATGGGTGACAGGGAGGCAGGGAGGGTGGACATGGGTGACAGGAGGAGGGTGGACATGGGTGACAGGGAGGGTGGACATGGGTGACAGGGGGGTGGACATGGGTGACAGGAGGGAAATGGGTGACAGGGGGTCAGAGGGGTGGACAAGGGGGTAAAAGAGGGACAGGAGTGACAGAGAGAGGTGGACTGGGGTGACAAAGGGAAAGATGGGTGAACAGGAGGGTGGACATGGGTGACAGGGTAGACTACGGGGTAGACGAGGGGGGTAAATATGAGTGACAGGGATGGACAGGGGAGTGGACAAGGCAGACATGGATGACAGGAGGGTGGACATGGGTGAGAGGGGGGGTGGACATGGGTGACGGGGATGATAGGTGGGGGGACATGTGTGAGAGGGGGTGGACATGAATGACGGGGGGTGGACATGGGTGACAGGAAGGTGAACATGGGGGACATGGGTGACAGGGGGTGTGGACATGGGTGACAGGGAAGGGTGGACATGAGTGACAGGGAGGGTGGACTGGGGTGACAGGGAGGGTTGACATGGGTGACTGGGGGGGGTGGACATGGGTGACTGGGGGGGTGGACATGGGTGACAGGGGGGCTGGACATGGGTGACAGGGGGGTGGACATGGGTGACTGGGAGGGTGGACATGAGTGACAGAGAGGGTTGACATGGGTGACTGGGGGGGTGGACATGGGTGACAGGGAGGGTGGACATGAGTGACAGGGAGGGTTGACATGGGTGACAGGGGGGTGGACATGGGTGACAGGGGGGTAGACATAGGTGACAGGAAGGGTGGGCATGGGTGAAAGGGGGGTGGACATGGATGACAGGGGGGGTGGACATGGGTGACAGGGGGTAGACATAGGTGACAGGAAGGGTGGGCATGGGTGAAAGGGAGGGTGGACATGGGTGACAGGGAGGGTGGACATGGGTGACAGGGAGGGTGGACATGGGTGACAGGGGGGTAGACATAGGTGACAGGAAGGGTGGGCATGGGTGAAAGGGAGGGTGGACATGGGTGACAGGGAGGGTGGACATGGGTGACAGGGAGGGTGCACATTGGTGACAGGGGGGTCCACATGGGTGACAGGGGGGGGTGGACATGGGTGACAGGGGGGGTAGACATGGGTGACGGGGGGGTAGAGGGTGGACCTGGGTGACGGTGGGGGGGTTTAAATAGGGTTGAGAAGGTGAACAGAGGGGTGGAAAGGGTACAGTACCTTAAGCAAGCCGGCCCGCGCAGCTTGCAGTTCCACAGCAGGCACGGGAGTCCGGCGCAGGTGCAGCTCGTTCCGCCCCAGGGCACCATTTTTGGCTCACTGCGCCGCAAGGGAGAGGGGGACAGAGGGGGACGCAGGAGACGGAGGGGGAAGGAGGGGGACGCGGGGGGCACAGGGAACAGAGGGGGAAGGAGGGGAACACGGGGGACGCAGGGGACGGAGGGGGACACAGGAGACGCAGGAGATGCAGGGGGACGCTGTGTGCGCAGTGCGCACGCAATCTTCCCTTCCCCCTGCACCGTCAGGCCGGGCGGGACATTTAAAAAAATTATAATAATAAAAAAATCACGGCAAAGTCCCGCGGCACCACGGGCAATGCTGAATAGTGTTGAGCGGCATAGGCCATATTCGAATTTGCGAATATTCGCGAATATATGGACGAATATTCGTCATATATTCGCTAAATTCGCATATCCGTAATATTCGCGTTTTATTTTCGCATATGCGAAACATTCACATGCGAAAATTTACATTTACAAAAATTAACATAAGCGAAAATTTGCATATGTTAAATTTCGCATATGCGAAAAGTAGCATATGCAAATGTTCGCATATGCGAAAATTTGCACGGCAGTCTCACACAGTAGTATTAGAGCCTTCATTACACCACACAAGCTGGAAGCAGAGAGGGGTGATCACTGTGATGTGTACTGTGATTTTAAAAAAAAATAATAATAATAAAAGAATATTCGTAATTACGAATATATAGTGCTATATTCGCGAATATTCGCGAATTCGCGAATATGCGATATTCGCGAATAAAATTCGCATTGCGAAGATTCGCGAGCAACATTAATGCTGAACGGCACACATGTGTGCCGCGGCACCGCGGTTGGGAATCACCGCCATAGAATGTGTGGACACTTCTTCAACGGATTATATTCTTTTTAACCATATTCATTTAACCCTATTTATACCAAGGTTTTATTAATATTATTTTTTGCCATGTTATTGATTTTAATTTATTAACCATTTATTTACCATAGAATTTTGTATTTCTGCAGGGCCATGTGAGTCACAGAACACAAGCACATTAATATTATATATATATATGTATATATATATATATATATATATATATATATATATATATATATACATACACAATAAACCAACGTTATTCCAATTTTCAAGACTCTGAGCCCCAATTACTTTACAACAGTTTAAAACAGTTTAGTGCCACATATGGGGTATTTCCGTATTAGGGAGAAACTGCCTAAAACATTTTGGTGGGCTGTTTTTCTCTTTATACCCCTTATGAAAAAGTAAAGTTGGGGTCACACCAGCATGTTATTGTAAAATGTTTTATTTTTTTACACTAACAGGCTGGTGTTGCCCCATACTTTTCTTTTTCATAAGGGGTATAAGGAGAAAAAGCCCACAAGAGGTAAAAGGAAAAAAAAGACCTCCAAAATTTGTAACACAATTTCAAAAATACCCATTATGTGGGCATAAAATGCTCTGCTGGCGCACAACAAGGCTCAGGAGTGAGAGCGCACTATGTACATTTGAGGCCTAAATTGGTGATTTGCACAGGGGTGGCTGATTTTACAGTGGTTCCGACATAAATGCAAAAAATGAATGCCCACATGTGACCCCATTTTGGAAACGACACCCCTCACAGAAACTGACAAGTGGTATAGTGAGCCTTAACACCCCACAGGTGTTTGATGAATTTTCGTTAAATTTGGATGGGAAATAAAAAAAAATTTAATTCACTAAAATGCTGGTGTTACCCCAAATTTTTCCTTTTCACAAGGGAAAATAGGAAAAAGCCCCCCAAAATAACCCCATTTCTTCTGAGTAAGGACATACCCCATATGTAGATGTTAAGTGGTCTGCGGGCAAACTACAATACTCAGAAGAGAAGGATCGCCATTGCGCTTTTTGGAGAGAACATTTTTCATTTGCACAGCCTACTGTTCCAAAGATCTGTCAAATGCCAGTGGGGTGTAAATGCTCACTGCACCTCTTATTAAATTCTGTGAGGGGTGGTGTTTACAAAATGGGGTCACATGTGGGGGGGTCCATTGTTCTGGCCCCCGACTTCCATTCCAAACAAATTCTCTCTCCAAAAGCTCAATGGCACTCCTTCTGTTCTGAGCATTGTAGTGCGCCAGCAGAGCACTTGACACATGGGGTATTTCCATACTCTTTTACAAATGGGTTTATTTTACAAATGGGGTTACATTTGTAAAAATGTAAAAATTTTGGGAAAAAACAGCATTTTAGTGAAAAAAAAAATCATTTACAAATCCAACTTTAACACCTGTGGGGTGTTCAGGCTCACTGTACTCCTTGTTACATTCCTTGAGGGGTGTAGTTTCCAAAATAGTATGCCATGTGTTTTTTTTTTTTTTTTTGCTGTTCTGGCACCATAAATCCCTTTGTCGCTCCTGCCCTTCTAAGCCCTCAACTGCGCCCTCAGAACTCTTTAAATCCACATATGAGGTATTTCCTTACTTGAGAGAAATTGGGTTACAAATTTTTTTTTGGGGGGGATTTCTCTCCTTTTACCCCTTGTAAAAATTCAAAAATGGTTCTACAAGAACATGCGAGTGGAAAAAGATTTTGAATTTTCTCCTTCACTTTGCTGCTATTCCTGTGAAACACCTAAAGGGTTAACAAACTTTATGAATGTCATTTTGAATACTTTGAGGAGTGCAGTTTCTATAATGGGGTCATTTATGGGGTATTTCTCACAGAAAGGCCCCTCAAATCAACTTCATACTCAACTGGTCCCTGAAAAACTCAGATTTTGAATTTTTCATGAAAATGTTTAAAATGAAGCCTTCTGATGTCTTCCAAAAGTAAAAATGTGTTACCTTTATGATACCAACATAAAGTAGACATATTGTATTTGTGAATCAATACATCATTTATTTGGAATGTCCATTTTCCTTACAAACAGAAAGTTTCAAATTAGAAAAATGCAACATTTTCAAAATTTTCATGAAATTTAGCCATTTTTCACCAAGAAAGGATACAAGTAACAACAAAACTTTACCACTATGTTAAAGTAGAATATGTCACGTAAAAACAATCTCGGAATCAGAATAAAAGGTGAAAGCATCCCAGAGTTAATAATGCATGAAGTGACAGTGGTCAGAATTGCAAAAAAAAAAAGTCCTTAAAGGGGTACTCCCTCGAAAAACCTTTTATTTATTTTTTTTTTTAAATCAATTGGTGCCAGAAAGTTAAACAGATGTGTAAATCACTTCTATTAAGAAATCTTAATCCTTCGAGTACTTTTTAGGGGCTGTATACTAAAGAGAAATCCAAAAAAGAAATGCATTTCCTCTGATGTCATGACCACAGTGCTCTCTGCTGACCTCTGCTGTCCATTTTAGGAACTGTCCAGAGCAGGAGAAAATCCCCATAGCAAACATATGCTGTTCTAGACAGTTCCTAAAAGGGACAGCAGAGGTCAGCAGAGAGCACTGTGGTCATGACATCAGAGGAAATGCCTTTCTTTTTTGGATTTCTCTTTAATATACAGCCCCTAAAAAGTACTGTAAGAATTAAGATTTTTAAATAGAAGTGATTTACAAACTTTTGGGCACCAGTTGATTAAAATAAAAATAAAAAGTTTTCCACGGGAGTACCCCTTTAAAGGGAAATAGGCTGTGTAGGGTTAAAGGGGTACTCCAGTGGAAAACATGTTTATTTTTATTTATTTATTTTTTTTCCAAATCAACTGGTGCTAGAAATTTAGACAGATTTATAAATTACTTCTATTAAAAAAACGTAATCCTTCCACTACTTATCAGCTGCTGTATACTACAAAGGTCTTTTCTTTTTGAATTTCTTTCCAGTCTGAGCAAAGTGCTCTCTGCTGACACCTTTGTCCATGTCAGGAACTGTCCAGAGCAGGAGCAAATCCCCATAGCAAACCTATCCTGCTCTGGACAGTTCCTGACACAGACAGAGGTGTCAGCTGAGAGCACTGTGGTCAGACAGAAAAGAACTATACAACTTCCTCTGTAGTATACAGCAGCTGATGAATACTGAAAGTAATTTACAAATCTGTTTAACTTTCTGGCACCAGTTTATTAAAAAAATTATAATAATTGTTTTCCACCGGATTACCCCTTTAAATTATACCCTTCTTTGTGTGAAATTCCTAATATACATTTTACTCAGGTGTTGAAGAGACTTTATAAAATCGTAAACTCAGCCGTTCATGGCACAAACAATTGCTGCTCGGAATCATTGATTCCTAATTAGTAATTCTCATTGATTATGTTTCATGTAAACATTGTTCTATCCATGCACAGAGAACAGCAAGAAAAGCTCACTTACCAGAATAATGAAGACATCAGACACAACAACCAAGAAAGTAACAGAGCTTTATCTGTCCAGGGCAGCAAACAATAGGGGAGACCCGTACTCTGATATTCCAGCAATAACTGGGCCATCGTGCATGAAATGGTTTATCACAGCAATGGAAACTGTGACCCAGAAGTCATGAGAATTGTTAGTAATTTAGTAATATTTATTCTGCACAAATCGATTTAGCTATCTCATCTATCTATCTATCTTGCAAAACTATAACTCCCAACGGCTGTCCGGGCATGCAGAGAGTTATAGTTTTGCAACATCTAGAGGACCACAGTTAAAAGAGTAGTCCAGTCCTGAAAAACGTATCCCCGGCCTTATCCTAAGGATAGGGGATAAGATTCAGATCGCAAGGGGGGTACGTCCGCTGGAGCCCTCTGTGATCTCCTTTACGGGGCCCCGGCAGCCAGCGGGAAGGGGGGATGTTGACCACCGCATGAAGCGGCGGCTAACACGCCCCATCAATACAACTCTATGGCAGAGCCGAAACGCTACCTTCGGCAATCTCCGGCTCTGCCATAGCGCTGTATTGAGGGGGCGTGTCATCCGCCACCTCGTGCGTTGGTCAACATGCTCCCTTCCTGCAGGCTGCTGAGGCCCCGTACAGGAGATCGTGGGGAGCCCTAGCGGTCAGACCCCCTGCAATCTGAAACGTATCCCCTTTCCTCAGGATAGGGGATATGTTTTTCAGGACTGGACTACTCCTTTAAGAGACCAATGTCATATATGGAAGGTCTGGAGCTCTGTTGCGAGGGGGCCTGTTGCCTGTTGGGTGTGCAAGCCCCTCTGCCACATATGAAGACACCAGTATTGTAAATGATGCATGATTGGGGCAGGACCCTTTTACAGATGCAATGGGGTCCCTTATCCTCAGGATACTACTGATAAAGGCAAATAGAGTTCTCTACTTTGGTATTATTGGATCGGGGGAACTTGATTCAGAATACCCTGACCATCTAAAAAGAGAACAGGTTCACTAAGCAAAGCATTGAAATGAATAGGGAATGGTCTTCCCTTGACACACTGTGGGGGCTCCACTGTCAGCACATTACACACAATTGTCAGAGGAATCAATATGGGGGACACGAGGGGCAGTCCCTATACACCCATACCTAGCATATCATCACTTTAGAATTCTGAAGTGATAGTCTAACTCAGAGCCCTCGGGGTCTACTGTTTTTTGTTTTTTTGTTTATATCACATATTATTTTATTCACTTACGGTAAATTTGATCATAAAAAGCTTTGGAATCTGTTGGTGCAATAAAAATAAATATTATTATTATTATTATTTGGATCAGGGTGTATATTAATACTACAATGTGACTTTGTCATTCACGAAACTTGCTCCTAGTTATGTCAAACGCATTTACCCTGATTCAAGGTATACATGGATGAATTGACTGTCATCCATTGTTTCACTACTGTAAAAGTGGATTATTGCTACATCACATAACATCTGCTGCCTTAAAGGGGTACTCCGGTGGAAATTTTTTTTTTTTTTTTTAAATCAACAGAAAGTTAAACAGAATTGTAAATTACTTCTATTAAAAAATCTTAATCCTACCAGTACTTATTAGCTGCTGAATACTACAGAGGAAATTATTTTCTTTTTGGAACACAGAGCTCTCTGCTGACATCACGAACACAGTGCTCTCTGCTGATATCTCTGTCCATTTTAAGAACTGTCCAGAGTAGAAGAAAATCCCCATAGCAAACATATGCTGCTCTGGACAGCCGTCACGCCCCGTCCCATAGACTTGAATTGAGGGGGCAGGGCGTGACGTCCTGAGGACGCGGGGCTATGACGTCACAAGCTCCCGTCGCCTTCTCCAGTGTTCAGATCAGTTTGTTCCAAACGCTGAGCAGCGGAATACCCCTTTAAGGACTGGGCCAATTTTCATTTTTGCATTTTAGTTTTTTCCTCCTCTCCTTTTAAAATCCATAAGTCTTTTATTTTTTTATTTTTTTTATCCACAGATCCGTTATGCACTTTATGGTAAAAATTATACGCTGTGTTTATTCTGTAGGTCAACTTATTAAAACGATACCCAATTTATATAGGTTTTCTATTATTGTACTATTTAGTAATTTAGTTATATTTAATCTGCACAAATCTATTTAGCTATTTCATCTATCTATCTTTCGTTCTATCTATCTATCTATCCATCTATCTTTCTATCTATCTATCTTGCAAAACTATAACTCCCAACATACCAGGACAGCCGTCGGCAAACAGTTTTCAGCAAAATTGGTATGCATAAAATTGTCCAATTGAACAAAAATTTTTAAAATTTATCTGATCGGTTGCTATGGGCAACTCAGCAACTTTTCCTCAGGACAGGTTTTAATAAATCTCCCCCAATGTGTAGAAAAACGAACCCTCACACAGCTCTATAGAAAACAATCTAAAAAATTATAGGGGGTCAAAATACAGAGGTGCAAAGAATTATTATTTTTTTTTAAGTCTGTTAGTTTCTGAAAGGTAGTAAAAATTACAAAAACTATATAAATTGGGTATTATTGTAGTTTTCACAATCCACAGAATAACGCTAACAAGCCAGTTTTATCATAAGGTGAAGAACATAGTACAGTGACCCCCCGACTTACGATGGCCCCGACATATGATCATTTCAACATACGATGGCCTCTCAGAGCCCATCGTATGTTGAAGGCAGCATCGACATATGATGCTGCTGTGTGTTGGGGCCATCGTACAAACAGCTATCTGACAGCGCTGACAACTTCAGCAACTGACAGATAGTTGTATAATGTGCCCCGTGTGTCCCGTTCTGCCTCCTGTTACTCACATGCTGTCCTGCTAACTCACGCAGGCTTCCACTGTGAGCTCCGTGTAAGCCCCCTCCCCAGTGCAGCCATAGACAATAGCCTTGTGCATCTTGCTGCAGGCATCCAATGAGCTGCTGGCTGCCCTCCCCTTCCTTTCCTATAGAGCTGTAGTCGGCAGGATCGTAATGGAGGACATTCTGTCCCCCTGAAGGCATTTAAAGAACTGTACAGTACTGTATGCGATGTCACACATCACATATAATACATATACACACTATACACCCCATACATCAATGTTTGCCTATCAGGGTGCCTCCAGCTGTTGCAAACCTATAACTCCCAGCATGCCCAGACAGTCAGTGGCTGTACATGCATGCTGGGAGTTGTAGTTGTGCAACAGCTTGAGGAACCCTGGTTTGTTAAACACTCCCCATACACTCCACATACAGTGGTCATCCCAGAACCAATTAGCAGTTTCCCATAGAAATATGTATTCAACATACAATGGTTCCGAGGCCCCAGAACCAATTACCATTTTTACGTAGACATATGTACTCGACATATGATGGTTTCAACATATGATGGTTCTCCTGGAACCCATTAATATCATATGTTGAGGGACCACTGTACATTTGATGTTAAAATAAAGGGTTTCTTTTAAAGTATAACTGAGCCAACAAAAAACAAGCCCCCATACAACTCTGTTGATGGAAAAATTAACGAGTTGCGCCTTTTAGAAGGTGAGAAAATGAAGACAAGAATGCAAAAATAAAAAGTGGCCACATCTCTAAGGGCATAAAATGCAGCACCAGCACTGGTTCATGCGGGATCGGTCCTGTCAGTCTAATCTGATCAGCTTCTATGAGTATCTGGACCTTTCCAAGTCATTTGATACTGACAAGGTTGTACATAAAATGAGGATGAGAATGAAACTAGGGGAAATAGGTATAAATGAATTAACCCAGTGTTTTCCCCTTCAGGGCGCCTCCAGTTGTTTTGTGAAACTACATCTCCCAGCAGCCCGGAGGTATTCCAGAATTTTTTTTTATTTGACTATGCTACAGGGGCTGTAAAGTTAGTGTAGTTCATAATATAGTGTTTGTACCTGTGTGTGATGGTTTTCTCACAATTCCTCTGTGATTTTCACCCCAATATTTATTTTTAGCAGCATACAAAATTACTGTCTCAGATTTTTCCCAGGTTGCAATGCGGCGAGACTTGACTCACTAGTCAACTGATGACAGGGAGCCTGTCTGCTTCAATGGGTGGAGCTATCGCTTGGTGGGCGAGAGATCAATCTGCAACTAATGCAACAGCTGTAGGCACCCTGATTGAAAACCACTGGTCTTTCGAAAGAATGCAGCTCATATATGTTTCAATGGGTGGGGTGGCTGATGCGTGGGAGGGAGGAAAATGGATATATGGAATTTGTAGACAAAGAAGAAAACTCAGACAGGAAATACCAGTTCACAAAAAGCTAGCCACAGTGTTATGGTAATCTCATGACATAGCCATTTAGCCCCAAGACAAGCGCAGATCCTTCCTAAGCATGTCCATTACTGTCTGCCAGGTACGTACTAAAATCACCTTGTGGTGAACCCCTTTAATAACTCTGCAATGCTTTTATTTATGAAATTGATTCCGAGATTGTTTTTTCGTGACATTTTCTAACATAGTTGTACATTTTTGTGGATACTTGCATCATTCCAAAATTCCAAATTCCAAAATTTCATTAAAAATTTGAAAAGTTGGCATTTATTTAAATTGGAAGCTCTCTGCTTGTAAGGAAAATAGACATACCAAATAAATGATAGATTGATTCACATATACAATATGTCTACTTTATGTTTGCATCATAAAGTTGACATGTTTTTACTTTTGGAAGACATCAGAGGGCTTCAAAGTTCAGCAGCAATTTTCCAATTTTTCAAAAAAATTTCTAAATCAGAATTTTTCAGGCACCAGTTCAGTTTTGAAGTGTATTTGAAAGGCATTCATATTAGAAATACCCCATAAATGACCCCATTATAACAACTACACCCCTCAAAGTAATCAAAATGACATTCAGAAAGTGTGTTAACCCTTTAGGTGTTTCACAGGAATAGCAGCAAAGTGAAGGAGAAAATTCAAAATCTTCATTTTTTACTCTCACATGTTCTGGTATACCCAGTTTTGAATTTTTACAAGGGGTAAAAGGAGAGAAATCCCCACAAAATTTGTAACCCAACTTGTCTCGAGTAAGGAAATACCTCATATGTGTATGTAAAGTGTTCTGCGGGTGCGCTAGAGGGCTCAGAAGGGAAGGAGCGACAATGGGATTTTGGAGAGTGAGTTTTTCTGAAATGGTTTTTGGGGGCATGTCACATTTAGGAAGACCCTATGGAGCCAGAACAAAAAAAAAAAAAAAAAAAACTACACCCCTCAAGGAACTAAACAAGGGGTACAGTGAGCCTTAACACCCCACAGGTGTTTGACGACATTTTGTTCAATTCGACTGTTAAAGGGGTTATCCACCATAAGGTGATTTTACTATGTAATGGACATGCTTAGGAAGAATTTTCGCTTGTCCAGGGGCTAAATGGCTATGTTGTGAGATTACCATAATACTGTGGCTAGCTTTTTGTGAACTCGTATTTCCTGTTTGACTTTTTTTTACTACAAATCCCACAATTCCCTTTTCCTCCCTCCCACACATCAGTCACCCCACCCATTGAAACATAAATGAGCTGCATCCATCAAAAGACCAGTGGTTTTCAATCAGGGTGCCTACAGTTGTTGCATTAGTTGCAGATTGATCCCTCCACCCATTGAAGCAGACAGGCTCCCTGTCATCGGCTGACTAGTGATGTCAGGTCTCGACTGCATTGCAAGCTGGGAAAAATCTGAGACAACAGTAATTTTGTATGCTGTTAAAAATAAATATTAGGGTGGAAATCAAAGAAGAGTTGTGTGAAAACCATCACAAACAGGTACAGACACTATATTATGAACTACACTAACTTTACAGCCTCTGAGCATAGTCAAATAAAATAAAAATTCCTGGAATGCCCCTTTAAGTGAATTTTTTTTTCACTTAAATACTGTTTTTTCCCCCAAATTATACATTTTTACAAGGGATAATTGGAGAAAATGCCCCCCAAAATCTGTAACCCCATCTCTTATGAGTATGGGAAATACCCCATGTGTGGACGTCAAGTGCTCTGCTGGCGCACTACAATGCTCAGAAGAGAAGGAATCACATTTGGCTTTTGGAAAGTAAATTTTGCTGAAATGGTTTTTGGGGGGCATGTTGCATTTAGGAAGCCCCTATGGTGCCCGAACAGCAGAAAAAAAACCATGGCATACTATTTTTTAAACTATACCCCTCAAGGAATGTAACAAGGGGTACAGTGAGCCTTAACACCCCACAGGTGTTTGAAAATTTTACACTAAAGTTGGATGTGAAAATGAAAAATTTGATTTTTTTTCACTAAAATGCTGGTGTTACCCCAAATTTTTCATTTTCACAAGGGGGAATGGGAGAAAAAGCCTCCCAAAATTTGTAACCCCATTTCTTCTGAGTATGGAAATACCCCATATGTGCATGTAAAGTGCTCTATGGGAGAACTACAGTTATGCCGCCACTGCTGCCACCGCTCCTGCTGCTCCTGTCTGCCGCGTCCTACAGGGACCTCCGCCAGGCAAGGCAAAGGTGGAACACCCCTGCCAGCCCCGATCACTGCCCAGTAGGGTAGTGATCGTGAGGTGGCACCCGTGCCACCTCACTCCTGCTGGGTAAGGGAGAATGGGGCTTTCACGGACAGCCCCATTCACCCTTTTTTTCTGGGTCACCGGAGACCCGATTGACCCGGAATCCTGGTCTTAAGACCCCTCCAGGGATTTGCACGGGGTGCCAGCTGAATTATTTCAGCAGGCATCCCGGTCCGGTCCCAGCCCGGCGAGTGGAGGGGACCGGAATTCCCATGGATGTACAGGTACGCCCTTGGTCCTTTAAGGGGTACTCGACTGGAAAACTTTTTTTTCTAAATCAACCGGTGCCAGAAAGTTAAACAGATTTGAAAATTACTTCTATTTCAAAATCTTAATCCTTCCAGTACTTATCAGCTGTTATTTAATCCACAGGAAGTTCTTTTCTTTTTTAATTTCCTTTCTGTCTGACCACAGTGCTCTCTGCTGACACCTCTGTTCACTTTAGGAACTGTCCAGAGTAGAAGCAAATCCCCATAGCAAACTTCTCCTGCTCTGGACAGTTCCTGATATGGGCAGAGGTGTCAGCAGAGAGCACTGTGGTCAGACAGAAAGGAAATTCAAATAGTAAAGAACTTCCTGTGGATCATACAGCAGCTGATAAGAACTGGAAGGATTAAGATTTTTTAATAGAAGTAATTTACAATTATGCTTAACTTTCTGGCATCAGTTGATTTAAAAAAAATATTTTCCATTGGCGTACCCCTTTAAGTACCAGGACATCAGGGATTACCTGTACGCCCGTGGTCCTTAAGAGTTAAAGGGGTACTCCGGTGGAAAACTTTTTTTTTTTAATCAACTGGTGCCAAAAAGTTAAACAGACTTGTAAATTCCTTCTATTAAACAATCTTGATCCTTCCAGTACTTATTAGCTGCTGAATACTACAGAGGAAATAATTTTCTTTTTGGAACACAGTGCACTCTGCTGAATCACGAGCACAGTGCTCTCTGCTGACATCTGTCCATTTTAGGAACTGTCCAGAGCAGCATATGTTTGCTATGGGGATTTTCTCCTTCCTACTCTGGACAGTTCTTAAAATGGACACAGATGTCAGCAGAGAGCACTGTGCTCGTGATGTCAGCAGTGAGCTCTGTGTTCCAAAAAAGAAAATAATTTCCTCTGTAGTATTCAGCAGATAATAAGTATTGGAAGGATTAAGATTTTTTTTAATAGAAGTAATTTGCAAATCTGTATAACTCTCTGGCACCAGTTGATTTAAAAAAAAAAGTTTTCCATCGGAGTTCCCCTTTAAAAGTCTCTTCTGTCCTTCACTCGTTACCTGTATTAACCCCTTAAGGACACATGACGTACTGGAACGTCATGTGTCCGCTCCCGATCTATAACGCGGGGCGCGTTCAAATTTGAATGCTGCGTCTAAAGTGAAAGTATGCCGGTTAGCTCAGTGGGCTGTTCGGGATAGCCGCGGTGAAATCGCGGCATCCCAAACAGCTTACATCCCGAACAGCCTCCTCGCTGTCTGATCGCCGAATGACTGCTCAGTGCCTGAGATCCAGGCATGAGCAGTCAAGCGGCAGAATCATTGATCACTGGTTTCCTATGAGAAACCAGTGATCTACGTAAAAGATCAGTGTGTGCAGTGTTATAGGTCCCTATGGAAGCTATAACACTGCAAAAAAAAAGGGCAAAAAAAAGTGAATAAAGATCATTTAACCCCTTCCCTAATAAAAGTTTGAATCACTCCCCTTTTCCCATAAAAAAACCACAGTGTAAATAAAAATAAAAAATAAACATATGTGGTAACGCCGCATTTGGAAATGTCCGGATTATAAAAATATATCATTAATTAAACCGCACGGTCAATGGCGTACGCGCAAAAAATTTCCAAAGTCCAAAATAGTGCATTTTTGGTCACTTTTTATATCATGAAAAAATGAATAAAAAGCAATCAATGAGTCCTATCAATGCAAAAATGGTACAGCAAAAAAACTTCAGATCACGACGCAAAAAATGAGCCCTCATAACGCCCCATACGCGCAAAAATAAAAAAGTTATAGGGGTCAGAAGATGACAATTTTAAACGTATTAATTTTCCTGCATGTAGTTATGATTTTTTCCAGAAGTACGACAAAATCAAACCTATATAAGTAGGGTATCATTTTAATTGTATGGACCTAAAGAATAAAGATAAGGTGTCATTTTTACCGAAAAATGTACTACGTAGAAACGGAAGCCCCCAAAAATTTCAAAACAGCGTTTTTTTTTTCAATTTTGTCTCACAATGATTTTTTTTCCATTTCGCTGTAGATTTTTGGGCAAAATGACTGATGTCATTACAAAGTAGAATTGGTGGCGCAAAAAATAAGCCCTCATATGGATTTTTAGGTGCAAAATTGAAAAAGTTATGATTTTTTAAAGGAAAGGAGGAAAAAACGAAAATGCAAAAACGGAAAAACCCTCGGTCCTAAAGGGGTTAATGGCACCTGTTTGAACTTGTTATCAGTATAAAAGACACCTGTCCACAACCTCAAAAAGTCACACTCCAAACTCCACTATGGCCAACACCATAGAACTGTCAAAAGACACAGAAACAAAGTTGAAGACCTGCACCAGGCTGTGATGACTGAATCTTCAATAGGCAAGCAGCTTGGTGTGAAGAAGTAAAGAGTGGGAGCAATTTTTAGAAAATGGAAGATATACAAGACCACTGATAATCTCCCTCGATCTGGGGCTCCACACAAGATCTCACCCCATGGTGTCAAAATTATCACAAGAATGGTGTGCAAAAATCCCAGAACCACACGGGGGGACCTAGTGAATGACCTGCAGAGAGCTGGGACCAAAGTAACAAAGGTTACCATCAGTAACACACTACGCCTCCAAGGACTCAAATTATGCAGTGCTAGACGTGTCCCCTTGCTTAAGTACATGTCTGAAGTTTGCTAGAGAGCATTTGGATGATCCAGAAGAGGATTTAGAAAATGTCATATGGTCAGATGAAACCAAAGTAGAAATTTTTGGTAAAAACTCAACTTGTCGTGTTTGGAGGAGAAAGAATGCTGAGTTGCATCCAAAGAACACCATACCTACTGTAAAGGATGGGGGATGAAACATGCTTTGGGGCTGTTTTTCAGGACAACTGATGCGTGTAAAGGAAAGAATGAATGGGGCCATGTATTGTGAGATTTTGAGTGAAAACCCCCTTCAATCAGAAAGGACATTGAAGATGAAACGTGGCTAATGGAGTTGCATTAGCCCAGGCTAATGAAGGAGTGGCTTCGTAAGAAGCATTTCAAGGTCCTGGAGTGGCCTCGCTAGTCTCCAGATCTCAACCCCATAGAAAACCTTTGGAGGGAGTTGAAAGTCCATGTTGGCCTGCAACAGCTCCAAAACATCACTGCTCTAGAGGAGATCTGCATGGAGGATTGGGCCAAAATACCAGCAACAGTGTGTGAAAACCTTGTGAAGACTTACAGAAAACATTTGACCTCTGTCATTGCCAACAAAGGGTATATAACAAAGTATTGAGATTAACTTTTGTTATTGACTAAATACTTATTTTCCACCATAATTTGCTAATAAATTCTTTAAAAATCAGACAATGATTTAATGGATTTTTTTTCTCATTCTGTCTCTCATAGTTGAGGTATACCTATGATGAGAATTACAGGCCTCTCTCATCTTTTTAAGGGGGAGAATTGCACAATTGGTGGCTGACTAAATACTTTTTTGCCCCACTGTACATTTTAATCTTTTCATTGAGACCCCCTTTCTTCTATGTACTTTTTAATCTTTTTTGGGACCCCTTTTTTCCTATGTATACCTCTAGACTCAAGAACAAAATACTGTATATCCCGGCGTATAAGACGACTTTTTAACCCCGAATTTTCTTCTGAAAAGTCGGGGGCACCCTGGTTTTTAGTATACATGAATTCGTTTTTACATGCTCTGGCCGGCCCCCACCTGCAGCCGCACACAGGAGCCGTGCGGGCAGATAATCAGAAGTATTTCTACGCCGGACATCCCTGTGTCCCGAAAAATCTTTTCGTGACATAAGGATGTCCGCGGGTCACTAACCATTCCCCGGCCACCGCGCGTCCTCCTCCGGTCCTCCTGCGGTCTTCCTCCGGTCCTTCTGCGCTTCTCCACCTCTCTATAGGCGCAGGAGGACCGCAGGAGGACGCGCGCCGGCCAGGGCCTGGTGAGTGACCGGCGGTGCCGTCATCTACAGTGTACCGATTACTGCTCCTCCAGTCCCGGGACTGCTGCTATGGTCCATAGGCCATAGCAGTAGATTGTGTCCCCGGGCCGGAGGAGCGGTGACCGGAACACTGTGGGGGGCAGTACACAGACATACAGCCTCCTGCCATACACTCTATATGGCTGGAAGTTGTATGTCTTTGGGGGGAGCTGCCTACTAATGTGGGGGGAGCTGCCTACTATTGTGGGGGAGGGAGCTGCCTACTATTGTGTGGGAGGGAGCTGCCTACTATTGTGGGGGAGGGGAGCTGCCTACTATTGTGGGGGAACTGCCTACTATTTTGGGGGAGGGGAACTGCCTACTATTGTGGGGGGGAGCTGCCTACTATTGTGGGGGGGAGCTGCCTACTATTGTGGGGGGAGCTGCCTACTATTGTGGGGGGGAGCTTCCTACTATTGTGGGGGGGAGCTGCCTACTATTTTGGGGGAGGGGAACTGCCTACTATTGTGGGGGGGAGCTGCCTACTATTGTGGGGGGGAGCTGCCTACTATTGTGGGGGGAGCTGCCTACTATTGTGGGGGGGAGCTTCCTACTATTGTGGGGGGGAGCTGCCTACTATTGTGGGGGGAGCTGCCTACTATTATGGGGGGAGCTGCCGACTATTGTGGGGAGGAGCTGCCTACTATTGTGAGGGGGAGCTGCCTACTATTGTGGGGGGGAGCTGCCTACTATTGTGGGGGGAGCTGCCTACTATTGTGGGGGGAGCTGCCGACTATTGTGGGGGGCAAGATGCCTACTATTGTGGGGGGAGCTGCCGACTATTGTGGGGGGGAGCTGCCGACCTAATGTGGGGGAGCTGCCTACTATTGTGGGGGAACTGCCGACCTAATGTGGGAGAGCTGCTGACCTAATGTGGGGGAACTGCTGACCTAATGTGTGGGAGCTGCTGACCTAATGTGGGGGAGCTGCTGACCTAATGTGTGGGAGCTGCTGACCTAATGTGGGGGAGCTGCCTACTATTGTCGGGGAACATGCTGCCTACCTAATGTGGGGGGAATATACTGCCTACTTAATATGAGGGGAACTACAAGGTACTGTAAATCGCGGTAGAAGGGGTAGTCTTATACGGCAAGTATATCCATAGCTCTATATTTTAACCCCTTAACGACCATGGACGTAAATGTGCGTCCTGGTTTGGCGGAACTTCCCGCACCAGGACGTACATTTACGTCCTGTGTATGACCATGAGCATCGGAAGGGTGCTCGCGTCATACACAGCAGGTTCCGGGTGCTAGCAGCAGCCAGGGACCAGCTGGTAATGGCCGACATTCGCGATCGCGCGGATGTCCGCCATTAGCCCCTCCGATGCCGTGATCAATACAGATCACGGCATCTGCGGCATTGCGACACTTTGATTGGATGATCGGATCGCCCGCAGCGCTGCCGCGGGGATCCGATCATCCAGCATGACAGCCGGAGGTCCCCTTACCTAGCTCCAGCTGTCTCCCGGGGTTTTCTGCTCTGGTCTGCGATCGAGCAGACCAGAGCAGAAGATCACCAATAATACAGAGCAGTGCTGTGTCCTATGCATAGCACTGCACAGTATTAGCAATCAAAGGATTGCTAAAGATAGTCCCCTATAGGGACATAAAAAGTGTAAAAAAAAAGTTGAAAAATGTAAAAATAAAAAGTTAAAACGAAAGGAAAAATCCCCTCCCCCAATAAAAATGAAAATTGTCAGTTTTTCCCATTTAACCCCCAAAAAGCGTAAACATTTTTTTTTAATAAACATATTTGGTATCGCCGTGTGCGTAAATGTCCGAACTATCAAAATATAATGTTAATGATCCCGTACGGTGAATGGCGTAAACGTAAAAAAATTTTAAAAGTCCACAAATCCTGCTTTTTTGTCACATTTTATTAAAAAAAATTAATAAAAAATTATCTAAAAGTTATATATATATATATAGGCAAATGTGGTATCTAAAAAAAAGTACAGATGATGGCACAAAAAATGAGCCCTCATACCGCCCTATATACGGAAAAATGAAAAAGTTATAGATGGTCAAAATAGGGCGATTTTAGATTACTGATTTTGTACAAAAAGCTTTAGATTTTTTTTAAGCGGTACAAAAATATAAAAGTATCTAGCCATGGGTATCATTTTAATCGTATTGACCCACAGAATAAAGAACACCTATCATTTTTAGCGTAAAGTGTACAGTGTGAAAACAAAACCCTCCAAAATGTCCAAAATTTTGGTTTTCATTTAAATTTCTTCCCCCCCCCCAAAATTTTTTGGGGGGTTCACTGAACATTTTATGGTAAAATGAGAGGTTTCATTACAAAGTACAATTGTTCACGCAAAAAAAACAAGCCCTTATATGGGTCTGTACATGGAAATATAAAGGAGTTATGGATTTTAGAAGGCGAGGAGGAAAAAACGAAAACGCAAAAATAAAATTGGCCTGGTCCTTGAGGTGAAAATGGGCTTGGTCATTAAGGGGTTAACTGTAAAAGTTGGGGGTCGTCTTATACGCCCAGTCGTCTTATACACTGGCATATACAGTATTCATCCTTATATATTCAAGGATTTTTTTTCGGCTTTAAAATGCATGTTGCATTGACACTTTTTTGTTTTTTAACACAACCCTCTCTGCAGCCTTGATTTCTATTTTTTCTCAATCAGAAAAAGTCGAACTTGTATAAAAGAAACCCCAACGTTCTGTTCCTTTTCAGTGTTTTGCAAGATTTTTTTTAATAATCAAAACTTCAGATAAAATTACTAAAAAGTGAAATTCACAGACAAGAAATACTTTAATTAAATATTGTGTAAAATGAACATTTTATACAGTTAAATATCTGAAAAAATGTACAGATAAAACAATCTTATTGTAGGGTCTTTAACAGTAAGATCTACCATTTAGTGAAGCGTTCATTCTGGAGACAATGTGTGAATAGACTAACTAATCTAGAACACAAACAGATTGCATTAATGAAATAACTTGCAAATGTTTTTTGTTTGTTTTTTTTTACATGTACACATGACCTCTTTTTTTCTTTATTTGAACCTTTCCTATACAAAATAAAAATGAGGCTTTTTTTTTTTTCATTTTTTTAAAAGTGTCTAGATTTTTCCCATTGAGCTAGGCCTATCGGCTTTCGTAACATAAATGTGCAAAGCATCTCAAGTCCGTGTTATACCATAGCTTCCACTATTTTACAACACACTAATAGTATGCATTTTGCCTAGAAATTAAAATAAAATGTCTCTCCTTTTTGTGTAGAAATTTTTTAATTCTGCTGCAGTTTGCAAAAGTATTCACACCGCTGTTATAGCAATGCCTATAGTGCAAAGGAAAACCAAAAAAAATATTAACCAGTCCGTCACCTTTACAAGCTACAATTTTGGCACTAATAAGTCGTATCCATTACCAAGGACGTCTTTCCAATTAAAAAGTCTCAGCTACTGGGACTCGCTACAAAAGATTTTTCATTAAAAATATATAAAAAAGTTGAGTATTACCGTGAGTTTGTATGAAACCTATAAACAGTGCATGAGTTTGGGAGTGCAGAGTGCAGCAGAAGACAGATGCAGAAAAGGAGTGACATCATTTTATACCAGGATTGTGCTTTTTTTTCTCTCTATTTCATTTTTCGTTTTTTACACCAGAAATCATCGTCATGATGTGATGATGAGAAATCATGGTGTAAGCCTGTGATAAATAGCACAAAATATTTTTTTTTATTTTTTTTTTAAAGAAAATAACTTTAAGGCATCAGAGAAACTAATGTGGCAAACATTTTTTTTAATCAAAATATCAGTTGTGAATTTTATATTTCCGGCCTCTGAATTTGTCCAGTAAGCACGTTTTAGTTTTTTTGTTCTTTTTTTTTTTTTTTTTTTTTCTATTATGTGGCAAGTCTTATGAGTGGCAGCTAAAATGATTTTTTACATTCTATAAAAAAAAACAAAAAAAAACAAAAAAATTCAAATAAAATAAAAAATAAACATACAACCACAAAGCCCATTTGTATTCGTGGTTGGATAATCATGCACATTTTGTTCTACTAATATTAATTACAGCCATGTGGCACAGTTTTTAGTTTTTTGACTATACAACAAACAACTTTTATTCCAAAAAATCATTTGTTCAGATAACTTAAAAATAATATAAAAATAAAGAATGAATTTGACTTTTCTTCAAAACAATAAAAAAAAGGACAGAAAGTCTAAACAATAGCACATATTTCCGAAAGTACAAATGAAATTTATGGACACCATGATTCATTAAAAAGAACATACAGTATGAAGGCAACCTTTCTTGGCTTAATGCTGTTTTTCTCAGCACGTCAACACCAGCCCAACATAAAAAAAAAAATAACAATAATTATAATAATAATAATACATACATACAAGAACAAAAATAAAACAATGGAAAGCAATATACAAAATTTCAAAGATAAATACAATATTTATAATTGATATGTTACAAAATAAATTCCCTTAGTGACTGCAAGTGTTCACGTGAAAGAAAGTGTCAAGATTATTTTATTCCCCATCGAAAGGCATAAGGAATAAAATAGGCTCTCGAATAGTTTAAGTGGATCTGGAAAGAAAAAAAAATTCAAGACAAGTGTATAAATATTTAGCTACAACTTTGGCAAAATCACAAAAGTCTACAATTTTATAACCACATACAAAACACATTAGGGAATAAGGTTCTAGAAGTCAAAAGGACAATTTTCTGGTACAAGAAACATAGACTTCACAGTAGCCTAAGAATGCAATAGTATACAGTGCGAGCAAGAAGTCGAAAAAAATGATGCAGGTCACACTTGCTTAACAGGAAGCTCTAGCAGTGGAAGTATATTGGAACCAACAGACAGTAGCATCTCCCTCTGTCAGTGTGCTTGTTGAAGGCAAGAGAATTCAATATCAAAGTTACAATTCCTAACTACAATAAGTTACAAAGTTCCATTTCATTAAGATGAAGTTAAGCAATGATAAACCCTTTCCCCGCCCAAGTTTCCCCCTTTTACCCCTCCCATCCAATTTTAAATGATTCATATATTTTTATTTTTTTGTTCCAGTTTGATGGCTCAAACCTCCTTGGCCCCCTTTTTCACCACAAAAAAAATATTTCACATTATAGAGATACACAACCATTGTGAGTCCAATAATGAGTACTCGAAAAATGTTCTGAGGCATTTTTCATCAGTGTTTCATGAGAATTCGGAACGGTGCATCCACGATGCTTTTTTTTTTTTTTTGTCCCAACATAGAGCAAGTACTAGACATAGCCAAGACATAATCAGAAACTTTGTACAAAATAGGCGTCGCTTTTTTCCCCATCTTCTTCAGGATTGAGAAAGGTGAAAAATATGAGAAAAGTTCAGTCGACAAAATGGAATTGTTCGTGAAGAAGTCGATCCTTTTTTTTTTTTTTTTGCAGGTCGAGTTCTCGTAAGTTCAAATAAAATCTTTGTAAAACAAAGAGTTTGTAGCATTTCGCTTCTCGGTGGTTTTTTTGTTCTGAAGAGACTGGTTTCCGTCAGTGCTCCTTAATACACTAAATGTGTCCCCTGAAGCTTTCTTCTGAAGCTTGATGCTACAAGCAAGTAGACAAAAGTGACTTTACATTGGTGGAACTACAAGACCCGACATAGCTAGAAGAAAAGAGGAAAGATTACATTAGCTTAACAGGCCTACACGTTCTCTATTTTTCAGTGAAAGTCCTAAAGATTAAATAAATATTTTATCGGGGGCTAACCTTAGTTTTCTTTTTTATTTTATTTAAATTATGTGTTTATAAGTTGATTTGCAGAATTTTGGTGCCATTTGGTTGCTATTTGTAAACTTTATGGGTGACTTATACCAAAAGGGGGCCCGGAGAGTATTTTTTTTTCAGTTTTGGGGAAAACTGTGGAATTAAAAAAATTGGAGGTAACCCAAACTACATCATGGTTACATCATGGTCTGAGTCTACTGGTCTTATGGGACATGTCTACTGGTGACTGCCCTTAGATCAGTGTGGTGTCAAGCTGTGGTCCTCCAGATGTTTAAAAACTTCAACTCCCAGCATGCCCGGACAGCCAATGGCTGTCCGGGCAAGCTGGGAGTTGAAGTTTTGCAACAACATGAGGGCCCCAATTTGACACCAGTGCACATGTCCTATAAGACCAGTAGACTCAGACCATGATGTAACCATAGTTTGGGCTACCTCAAATTTTTCGAATTCCACCATGCTGGGGCAGGATATATGATGGCAGAAATATATCTGTACACATATACATTTTTGCTTTTTTTTTATTTTTAGTCTTTTTGGATCTTCAACCAAATAAATAAACTATTTTTAGATTTCCGTCACATGACGATAAAAAGTTTGGTCACATGTGGCCCTCTAAACAATGTCGTAAAATTTACAGGGTGCATATTAGATAACTGTGGTGAAGTCTGAGGGCTAAGTAATATTCTAAAATCTACGTAACTGAAAAGTCCATCTCCATTTCCAGCCCATCTCCATGTATCATAGATTTCTTATGAGTCTTCAATTTTACAAAAATGTTACTACTTTCAAAGAGTGTTACCCATGTGTATAGCTAAACAACATGGACAGAACTCTGGGACAGGATATGGACACATTGTAGATCTATATGATAGAGTGGTGGGCACTGTATGTGCCGCCATATGATGCCTCTGTAGAAGCAAAATTTCTGTGACAGAATACCTCCATTACATCTTTGTATTGCTTATTAGAAAACAAAGAATCTATGTATTTTTGTATATAAAAGGGCATGGGATTAAAGTCATCGATATGACCACCAAATAATATCGATGTGTAAGGGCCTCCGGTCCTACAGAAAGTGATGCCCAACCATAAGGCAGCATATGTACAAAGATCTACAAATCATCTTATTATATTTTAATTTATTTACTGATTTATTTATTTTTTGCTAGTTGGGGGATACTCATTAATAAAATAGAGAATTTAGAGTGGACATCTCTTTTTAGGCATCTAAATACCTAAGCTAGCTTCTTTAGAGAGTGAAGCAAAATATAATGTAACAAAGAAGAAGGACATTTAAGCAAGGAGAGTGTTCTGACATTTTGGTGCAAAACACCCTGCCTCCCACATATGATATTTCTCTTAACGTTTTGCTAATAGCAAACACTGGCCCAGACTCCCAGGAGACCGGTCATGTTGACAGCTGAAAAACAACATGGTCAGTACTGGTAATGTCAGATGAAGCCAACTCACTCACCAGCCAGGACCAGACATTTCTCTAGTTGTAAATTAAAGTCTTATGAGCCAGGGCTCTCTTTATTTTCTTACTGCTCTGGCCTTCTGGGAGAACCTGGTTTTTCGATACTTCCAAAAATTATTTTTAAGCTTTATCATGCAGAATTATTAGGGAGAAGATCTCCACCCCTACAAATCTTAACATATAACGTAAACGAGGCTGGAAATGAACAATTGCCATTGATACATCTTTGCCTTTCTTTCATTAAAACTTATTTTTTTTCCCCCTCACTAATTTATGTGTAACATTAATACATTTGCTTATGTAGTGATCTAAGCTTCAATTTCTCACTTCATTAATCCCAACAATATTAATCTGTTTTAGGACTACTGCTACCAGTTTATGGCTGATAAGACTTATGTTTCGCATGTATACAAATTTACTGTAACGTTGGATAGGGAAATAATTATCGTTTGGCACGTTGCAAGAATCGTAATAATTGTTATTGAAAAATGGGCTGTGTATATCATTTTCTGCGACCAAAAATAAAGTGGTTTATTAATGTGCCACATAGGTGTTTAATAAGGAATAGATGCTTTTATGCTAAGATATAGGATAGAAAAAGAGCAATTAAATAATACAAGGAAAAAGAGTATCGCTGATAGGGCTCTGTTCCCATATATATATATATATATATATATATATATATATATATATTGTTATGGGGTATACATTTTTTAAAATTACATATATTATAAATATGCTTATTTAAAAAGGTTGTTACATAAAAAACTTTGGCAATAGGCTGTTATTGCCAAAGGTAGTTGCAGCCAGATATTTGCTCTGTGGTCACCACTAGTATTACATGGCAGCCAATCAAATAATGGTCAACCATGTAATATATTGACCGGCCGGCTCTACCAGAGCACAAGTTATTTTTGGCTCCCGACTCTCCATTCTGTCTTATAAAGGAGACTACCGAGCAAAGTATCACTCTGTGATGTTTCTCAAGGCAGCAATACACCTTCAATAGCTGTCAGCCAAATGTTTTTTCAGCGGACAGCTACCTCTCCCGATCTCCCTATACAAATGAACATTCGGCATGGCTGAATGTTCATGTATTCTCGATCGTAAGCCTCCGCCAGATGACTCTGGTGACTGCTTATCTTTCTGTTAAAAAATGGGTCGGGCAGTTGAAATCCAACATGCCCGATCCTTCTCTCTCCATCATCATCTCTCAAGGGAGAGTCAGGAGGTCCCCCAAATACTTAAATAGACCAGTGTTCCCTACCCCATCCCTCAAGGCCCACCAACATTATGTATTCTTTTTATTATTATTATTATTATTATTACTCCATTAGAATAGAACAGAAAAAAAGTGGACTGGACTGTTGGTGGGTCTTAAGCACTGGGTTAGGAACCTCTGCTTTAGACAGTCAGCTGGTCCTTGACTAAAGTGTATGGGTATCTTAAATCAAGGAAAAGTATTATCCTTTCAATCGGAGATTTCTACTTCTATCCATTTTGGAATATATAAATTCATACAACATTTTAAGTAAAAAATATATAAAACTTATAAACTTATTACTTGGTTCATTATGAAGCACCAGGCACCTACACATAGGGAAGGCTTGGATTTTAAGACAAGAGCTAATATTTGGGAGGACACAGTCCATCTCTATGGCTAGAGTCATGGGGGATTACATAAGGTAATGCAAAGGAATTAAAGTAGTTGCCCAATCAGGTCTTTAATATTCCAAAAACCTTAGAAGCGTAATCTGATTGGTCAGTGATGACACCACTGTGACTACTTCCATTGGCTCTTACATATCTCCTCCATTCTGTCAAAATTTGAATATATTGGCCCAAATTTTTAAAGCTAAAAAAAATCCTGTGTGTAGGTTCTGGGCATTCATTAAAGCAATTGAAGTGGGACATCATGCAAGTTAGAATAAGGTCTCTATCATTATATCTATTAAAACTATGATTGTATTGTACATACATTTTGAATCATGAAGTCTCTGGTGTTTTGTGCCATTTTCAAAGCAAACGCCCAATGGAAAAAGGACAGAGATGCCACTTCCTATACATGTAGTATACCCTCCCCAACCATCTTCCTCGCCAGATTCTACATTTAAAAATATTTTGAGAAATAAAATGTTTAGACTGTTACTCAGATAGAAATTATTACTGTGTTTTGGATACAGTGTTCCTTTAAGAAGTCAATATTCACAATACATTACGAGCAGAGAACTTGGAGACATAAGGATTAATAGTAATTTTATCTCAGGAACATAAATCCTATAGGAGCTTTTTAGGAATCGTATTTTGCCACATAAATAGTTATTTAGCTTTTGTGAATTGTTAGTTTTGCAAATGTCACATTTTACACCATTTATGTTTAATTTATACCGATTTAAATATATTTTTAAGATATTTTATTCCATTATACTGGAAGGAAGGCGGGATGTTGGTATTTAGTAAAATAACAAACATCTCAATTGTAAACGGTTCTTTTTTTTATGAAACGTTAAAAGATGAAAATGTCTCACATTATGCAGCACTGGTTCTAGCTTTACGAATTTCAACATTTTTGGAATGTGGTAGTATAATACATGTCTGAAAAATAAGAAACATACTTGATATATCTTGCAGCATTGAACACTATCATATATATATATATCATGGACTGTCAAGACTCTAGTAAATAATTTTTTTCAGACATTTAGAAATTGTGGCAAGGAAATGGATTCATATGTAAGGGAATCAAGGAATGGCAGGACATCAACACATCACCATGATAGCTCAAAGTTCAGGGGAACCATGGATGATGTATTAGATGGCAGAAAAGTAGCAAAAGCTATTTCTATGCCATGATCTAACTGGTGATGATGTCTTATTTACCCATTTATGATGATGTCATGCATTATGGAATAATGTACACAGCAAAATATATACTCATACTATATTGGCATAGCTAGCATGAAAAGTCATTGTGCACAACTTTTGCACAAAAGGGACCCATATACTCTTCTATTAGTATAGACTTGGTGTCAATTGCTAGATCTGTGCCCATTGTTGCCAAGCCATTGTTATTATATTATGTAATGTGTCATCAAATGGGAGAATATAAAAGGGAAACTGACATGCCGGTATACGCTGATAGCGCTCATCAATCTGATGTCAATGTTAATTTTGTTATGTTCACCTGTTTCACTGTTATTTTTAAGCATTATGCAAATTAGAACGTTGCTTAGCCCCTAAATGCAACACTTTGCCTCTCTGTCAGCTCCGGAAAAAAAGCCTGCCTATGTATATTTATGGACGTCCTCTACAGTGATGTAGCTGAACCCAGCATTGAGGTCTCGCAGTTTCACAGTAACAATATAGGCATAGTGGCCTGGCATTGTTACTGCGAAAGTGCGGGATCTCATCGCTGGGTTCAACTATGTCACCGTCAGAGGGTTACAGATACACAAAGGTAGGGTTTCTTGCCGCAACTGATGGCAAGTGAAACGGTGCACCAAATGTCCTAATTTTCATAATGTTATCAATCAATTTTTTAGAATGGCAGCGCAACAGGCAGACATAAGAAAAATAACATGGACATCAGTATGAGGTGGGCTATCACCCTATACCGGCAGGTTAGTATGGACTAATCTGCTTCCAGTTTTCATTAATAGTTTCCCAAAAGGGGATTGGCAACATGGCAGCCCATTGGAGGGGTGGACTTCCAGATCAGAAATAAAATGAGTTTAATAGAAGAATTAGGTAATTAGGTTAAGGGTCCAAAAGAGTCAAAGTTGTCACATGAAATGATACAGTTTACATTTAAACCAAAAATTCT
Organism: Hyla sarda; assembly: GCF_029499605.1. Classification (NCBI taxonomy): domain Eukaryota; kingdom Metazoa; phylum Chordata; class Amphibia; order Anura; family Hylidae; genus Hyla; species Hyla sarda. The sequence goes on from NC_079195.1 coordinate 49,576,262, forward strand.
CATTTGTAGCTCAACTCACCTTGAAGTCCGTTACCGTTTGCACTAGTGCAGGATGGTGGAGGGGAAGCTTGGGGCCTGACGACTGGAGCGAATGCACTCTTTTGTTTTACTGCAGAGATGACATTTGCAGGTGAGAATGAGAAAATGCCGTGTGTACTGCTACAGTTTGAAGGGAGGGTGACCGAGGAGGCTGCCATTGTAGGACTTGACGGTACTACTGCAATAAAGCAAAAATAATCAGGACTCAAAAGAGTTTTGCTTTTTTCTTTCTTCTACTTCTCTCATGGCAAAACATAAAAATAGAATTTAATGGTCTTGCCTTATGAGGTTGGGAACGGTAAATAAAGTAAAAAAAATTATAATAATAATAATAGTGCAAAATAGAAATAAATGATAATGACTGCGTGGCCACTTTCTGGATATGGAAATCTTTGGGGTTCTATAAAGAATCCATTGTGGAGTTGTGTTGCAATTACGGTCTTATCTAAGCATAAAGGGCACTATTCAAGAGTCCTAACATACTATTTTTTGTGTGGGAACTATACGTAGGCCCAATTTCTTTTGTACTGTATAATATACAGTTGTAGCATTAGTGCTGTAGTTGCTGTAGTTGTTTGTAGTTTCCAAGCGTGTGTAACTTGATAGTCTCCGGTTAAGAAAACAAATGAAGATTTAGATGTATTAAGGGGCTTAGACTTATAGGTGGGTCCTTCTGTTGTTCGTACTAGACACAAAACTGTATAAAATATACAATGAAGTGTCATGTAAATGGACTGCAATGAACCACACTCACACTGTCCACACAACACTCATAATTGAGAACATGGCATGAGAATACTAAGAAAATCTTTCCCAAATTATTATTATTATTTTTTATTTTTTTTTTGCAGAGTAAGCACCACATTATTCAAATGGTATAGGTGCATATTATCCTTAGAACATTTATGTCTTTATTTCGTTGTCCATAATGTCCAGCCTTCAGTCACCCATCCTTTTATCCAGTAACTCAAAAATTGCAAAGAAACAAAAAAAAATTATTCAAACAAAAATCAAATTAAAATTGCAGAAAAGAAAATTAAAAGCAACCAAATTAGAAATAGCTGAATGCAAAAATGAATTAAGAAGAACACTCACTGCCATAAGGAGAGTTGGCGGATGAGCCGTTGAGGAACCCAGGTGAGCCAGGAACTCCTAAATTGGGCATTCCAGTGTTTCCATACCCATTCATGCTATTGCTGACTGTGTTGTAATTGGACTGCTGTGGGGTGCTGCTGGGAACGTATCCTCGTGGTGATACACTGCTTGTATTACGACTGTAGCCTACTGTGAGAAACAGCAACCCAGCAAACAAAAGATAATGTTACTATCATTTATAATAGACACTTCTGCTTCCTTCCCCGTGAATCCACATCAAATGCTACACAGATTTATTGATCATGCATGCTTTCCTTCACAATGCTTCTTACTGCCCTATCAACTGGTACCGTTTAAGATAACCTTATCACACCGGCCCTGCTTAAATCATCTATGAGCACACACTATGTTGTTCCCTCGCAGGCTTTAAGACAGCCAACTAAAGCTTTCTTCGATCCAATTGTGTCAGTTTCTTTCACTTTGCTCCTTAGTAGCAATTATCAACAGGCTTGATTCCTGGTTTGTACCAACATATAAGATGAACTTTCAGTCTTTTCAAAACCTTCAAATGCCACCACTGACAAGCAACAACTTGTTTGTTAAACGGATTTTCCTCCTAAAAGGCTGTTTTTAAAAAGGTTGGGTGACGGTTCACCCTGTAATGGCTTCTATATCCCTGCATTAAGTTACATTACACCCTTATCTTCTATCCATATCTTGTGTGCTACTCAACTACATCGAGACAGCTAATCACGATTCCTCAAATGTCATCACCAATGCATATATAGGTATTCTATGTATCTATGTCATTACCAGTGCTTATATAGGTATGCTGTGTATCTACGTCATCACTAGTGCATTCATAGGTATTCTATGTATCAATGCCATTACTAATGGCCATATAGGTATTCTATGTATCTACGAAGTCATTACCAGTGCCTATATAGGCATTCTATGTATCTACGTCATCACCAATGCCTATATAGGTATTCAATGTATCTATGTCATCACCAATGCCAATACAGGTATTCTATGTATCTATGCATGGCTAAAAGTATACACGAGTACTCCAGAAAGGGTTTTGAGTTAAAAAGGGACAATTCAAGAACTACAATACCAGTGTACTCATCACACCAACTAATCCTAAGCCCCATGAGCAGTATAGGCAACTGGGTCTTGCGTAACCACATACCTTGGTCATTAGCTTGTGATGTTTCTGAAACATTAACTGCTAGCTGGCTGCTGAACGAGTTTACTCCCATCATGCCGCTGTGAGATGGAGTGTTGGCAAGCGAGGGGATCTGGTTGTGATTGCGTGGCACACTGTATAATGCTTCAGCAATGTCAGCTGCTCGTTTCAGGATTATCTCCTACACAGCGATAAAATGTAGACATTGTTACCGGCGTAATCATATGTGTTTGTTTCAACAGCCATTAAATATAGCTTCTCCTAGTTTGGAGCGATCAGACAGATGAAATAGTCAGTACAGAGGCCACATCATTGTCTTGTCTCATTTCCTCAGAAGACGGGGGAATACATTACAGTGCAAAATACGAACCGGACCTAGTTATTCTAAATAAATCTGTCAGTATATATACATTTGTTTCAGGGCAATGGCATGACTGTTACAATTTAGTCAAATATTTTCTCTTGCCTCTACTTGGCAGGTTTACTGCAGGCTTTGCTATTAGTCACTGTATATTTTGGACCCAGTTCAAGGTTACTCTCTCGTCTTAATGATTGCTTATGCTTTTGGCACCTTACACCTAATTGTCATTTCTGATAGGAAAACGAGCTCTGAGAAGAAAAACGGGAAAGACGAAGCTTTTTTTTTCCCCCTCGGTGCTTCTCATCACATTACACTGCCCTTAAGGTGGCTGGCAAAGGCATACATTGCAAATAAGATTGTATTGATATCTTGCCAGCCAGTGCACACTGTGGCTCTCTAAATTGCGTATTTCTGAATGGATTTTCAAAGATGCATTAATGACTTGCCTGGTTGTTGTGTGGCATTCCGTACAAGGCTTCAACAAGGTCTGCTGCTCTCTTCAGTAATACTTCCTATAGGAGGAACAAGAGAAAAATGGTGTTTGTGTTATTGTTAGCTGGGGCTACAACCAGGACACAAGAGCAGATTTAAGAGCACGATTGCCAAAAGGTCAAACAAGACCAAACACAAAGTCAAGGTGATTTTTATAAGACTCGTGGTAGGCATTACACAGATATGCTTTTGATATGTTTTGCAGATTGAAGTCCAATACAGACAGTTGTCTATTAATAATAAAGCTTTTATTTTTTTTGGAATCCATCTATCCACAAGTGATTGACTACAATGGCTGTTAGGTTGCCCGTATCATATTGCTGCAGTGATGAATTAGTGAAATAAATGCGGAAGATTTAGCGATGGAGTCTTGCGGGTATTAAACAAACAAACACATGGCAGAGATATGAAAAGCACAGGCAACGCGGGCACTTGTTAATTCCTAGCACTTTAGTGGTGAAGAACAATAAGTAATTTTCCATATCTTAATTAAATTGGCAAACTCCTTAAAGACAACATCTCACCTCTAATTCATGCTCCAAATTTGCAAGTGAGTTCAATGCTTATTCCTCTTTATTTTGAACAATAAAGTGAATTAACTCGGGTTAATCTAGTTTTTTTCATAATGACATTAAGAAATTTTTCAATTAACCTCTTTGACTGTGCGCTGTAAAGGACTTCATAAATGGCTTCACATTCAGAGACTAGAGTGCTTTTGCCTAGGGGTATAGATGCACCGAGTTTGTCTTATCGGTGCCTGCATGCCTACCTTCCACTTTACGATGGTCAGGATTAATCTATAGTTTACTTAATTTTAACTAGGAAGCTCTTGTATTTGACTACTCTTCCCCTTAGAGGATGCCGGCATCATTTACGAAACATATATTGGAGTGAAAATTAAACATAGTGATGTGTTGTAACCCTGCTGAGGATTCCAGACATAAACACAGGCCATGGGGAGTGCATTTCGTATGGGATTTCTAGGTGGTGGAGAAGATTTTTTTCTCATCTGTCATTATAATTTTCTGGATTATCAATTAGTCCTATGCTTTAACAGACCTGTTCTCTGTGTTATGGTGACCTTAGACACCACAACAAATTGCCGATTTGACCAATCACGAGCATGTCTGGTCAACTGGCTTGAAGATTTATGAGACACCCATAACTACTCAATAGTTATTATCACTATGTAACCTGATTGACAAAGAATTTCCCATATGTGACAATGTACATTTTTACATAATATAATGCTAGCAAATTGGTCATTGGCATATGGTGGTACCTTGGCATGATAAAGGAAAGGATTCTGAGGGCCCATCAGAGCTATTTAGAACAATCACGTCTACCTAAAATGCAATAATATTGTCATCCTCTAGTAGCATTGCTCATACAGAGATCACATCGTCAACTTGATCAAACCACTGTCATGGTAGTGCTAGGCCCCACAACCTCTGGTGGGCCAGCCCAATCCTGTATGCAGTTTTTCAGTATTCAGGATTTAATATTGAGTAAAAATAGCCCAAATGGGGGCAAATCAAGGGCATAACAACTTTACACCTGGGCCCTAGTGCTAAACGGGCCCAAAAGATATTATTGTAGG